>NW_016826565.1:0-15553 GCF_001698545.2 Rhinopithecus bieti
AAGACTGTTTTCAACTTGCTGAATCAAAAGAAAGGTTTAATGCTTTGAGGTGAATCCACACATCACAAATCAGTTTCAAAGATAGCTTCTTTGTAGTTTTTATCACGAGATACTCTGTTTTCATCAAGGCCTCAGTGTATTCAGAAATTTCCCTTCACTATTTCTCCATAAAGAGTTTTCCCAACCTGCTGAACCAATGGAAATGTTTAACTCTGTAAGCTGAGTTCACACATCACAAAGCAGTTTCACAGAAAGTCTTTTCTGGTTCTTATCACGAGATATTATGATTTTCACTAGAAGCCTCATTACACCCCCAAATATCTCTTCGCATATTCTACAAAAAGAGGGTTTCCAAACTACTGTATCAGAAGACAGGTTAAGCCCTGTGAGCTGAATCCACACATCACAAAGCAGTTTCAAGATAACTTCTTTCTCGTTTTTATCACTGGATATTCAAATTTTAATATAGGCCTAGGTAGGGCAAAAAATATACATTCTTAGATTTTACAAAAAGAGTGTTTCCAGTGTGCTGAATGAAAGGAAAGTTTTAACTCTGTGAACTGAGTCTACACATAGCAAAGCAGTTTCCCAGATAAATTGTTTTATTTTTTTCATGGATATTTGGTTTTCACTATTCTGTGAACAGAATCCACACATCACAAAGCAGTTTTACAGATAGTTTCTTTTAGTTTTTATTGCAGGATATTTTGTTCTTCACTACAGGCCTCACTGCACTCTGAAATGTGCCTTCACAGATTCTACATAACATTGTTTCTAATTTGCTAAATGAAATGAAAACTTTAACTCTGTGAGCTCAATCCACACATTTCCAACTGGTTTCACAGATAGCTTCTTTGTAGTCTTTATTGTAGAATATTCTGTTTTCACTATAGGCCTCAGTGGGTTCTGATATGTCAATTGCTAGATTCTACAAAAAATTTTTTCCAGCTTACTGAAACAAAAGAAAGGTATAAAAATGTGAACTGAATCCACACATCAGAAAGCAGTTTCACACATAGCATCTTTCTAGTTTTTATCGCAGGATATTCAGTTTTTCACCGTAGGCCTCAATGGGCTTTTCATTATAGGCCTCCATACGCTTCGAAATCTCCCTTCACTGATTCTACAAAATGAGTGATTCCAATTTGCTGAATCAAAAAAAAAAAAAGGTTTATCTCTATGAGCTGAATCCACACATCACGAAGCAGTTTCACAGAGATGTTATTTCTATGTTTTATCGTGGGATATGTGGTTTTTCAGAATAGGCCTCTTTGTGCTTCAAAATGTCCCTTCTCAGATTCTACCAATAGAGTGTGTCCAACCTGCTGAATCAAAATAAACTTTAACTGTGTGAGCTAATTCACATATCACAAAATAGTTTCAGAGATAGTTTCCTTCTAGTTTTTAATCGCGGCATATTGGGTTTTCACTGTAGGCTTCAGAGGGCTCATACAGGTCCCTTTGCAGATTCTGCAAAAAATTGTTTAAAATTTGCTGAATCAAAAGAAAGTTTTAACTCTGTGAGTGTAATCTGTTCTTCACAAGGCAATTTCACCAATAGCTTGAGTTTCACCGAGGCTTGAGTGCATCCCAAATGTCCTTTCGCAGATTCTACAAAAAAAAAAAAAGTTTCTAAACTGCTGAATCAAGAATCAAGAAAAGGTTTAACCAAATGAGCTGAATCCACACATCACAAAGCAGTTTCACAGATCACTTCTTTTTCGTTTTATATCATGGGATATTCGTTTTTCACTATAGGCCTCAGTGGGTTCAGAAAAGTTCATTCTTGTATTCAACAATAAGAGTGTTTCCAACCTGCTGAATCTAAAGAAAGTTTGAATTCTGTGAGCTGTAGCCACACATCTCAAAATAGTTTCACAGATAGATTCTTTCTAGTTTATATCTGGGGATAATCTGTTTTTCACTATAGGTCTCAGTGAGCTCTCAAATGTTCCATCGCAGTTTCTACACAGGAGTATTTCCAACCTGCTGAATCAAAAGATAGGTTTAATTCTGTGAGATGAATCTACATATCACAAAGCAGGTTCACAGATAGCTTCTTTCTAGTTTTTATCTGGGGATATTCTGTTTTTCCTTATAGGCTTCAATGGGCTTCCAAATTCTCAGATTCTACAAAAAACAGTGATTCCATCTTGCTGAATGAAAAGAAAGCTTTAACTCTGTGAGATTAACCCACACATTACAAAGGTATTTTACAGATAGCCTCTTTGTAGTTTTTATCTGGGGATACTCTGTTTTTCAATATAGACCACAGTGGGCTCCCAAATGTCCCTTTGCATATTCTACCAAAAGAGGTTTTCCAATGAGCTGAATCAAAAGAAAGTTGTAACACTCTGATATTAATACACACATAGCAAAACTGTTTCACAGACAGCTTATTTGTGGATATGCATTTTTTTTTATTATAGGCCTCATTGGACTCCTAAAAGTCCCATCACAATTTATACAAAATAGTTTTTCTAACCTGCGAAGTCAAAAGACAGTTTTAACTCCGTGAGCTGAATCCTCACATCCCTACATAGTTTCACAGATAGTTTCTTTCTAGTTTTTATCCATGCATATTTAGTTTTTGACTATAGGTCTCAATTTGATCCTAAATGTCCCTTCACAGATCCTACAAAAAAAGTGTTTCCAATCTGCTGAATCAAAAGAAAGATTTTGTGACACCAATCCACACCTCACAAAACAGTTTCATAGATAGATTATTTGTAGTTTTTATTGCAGAATATTCATTTCCACTATAGTCCTAAGTAAGTTTAGAAATGTCTATTCCTAGAGTCTACAAAAAGAGTGTTTCCAACCTGCTGAATCAACAAAAAAAGAGTTGAACAATGTGAGCTGAATTCATACATCTCAAAGTAGTTTCACAGGTAGGTTCTTTCTAGTTTTTATTGTTGGATATTTAGATTTTCACTATAAGCCTCAGTGCAGCTGGAATTGTCTACAGAATTCTGCAGATTCTACAGAAAGTGTTTCCAACATATTGAATCAAAAAAATGTTTAACACCATGACCTGAATCTACATATCACAAAGTTGTTTCACACATTGTGTCTTTTTAGTTTTTATTGCAGAATATATACTTTTTTCTATTGGCCTCAGTGAGCTCAGAAATGTCCCATCCCAGATTTTACAAAAAGAGTATTTCCAAACTACTGAATCAAACAAAGCGTTTAATTCTGTGAGATGAATCCACACATCACAAAGCAGTTTCGCAGATAGCTTTTTAGTTTCTATCGCAGGATAGTTGGTTTTTTCAGTATAGGCCTCATGACACTGTGAAACATCCCTTCCTAGATTTTACAAAAAGATTGTTTCCAACTTTCTGAATCAAGAGAAAGGTATAATTTTGTGAGGTGATATCATATCATAGAGCAGTTTCACACATGGTTTCTTTCTTATATCATAGAGCAGTTTCACACATGGTTTCTTTCTAGTATTTATCATATCATCATATACAGTTATATCATAGAGCAGTTTCACACATGGTTTCTTTCTAGTATTTATCTGGTTATATTTGGTTTCTCAATAGAGACCAAAGTGGGCTTCCAAATGTCCCTTTGTAGATTCTACAAAAAGAGTGTTTACAACCTGCTGAATCAAAAGAAAGGTTTAACATTGTGAGGTTAATTCATGCATCACAAAGTGGTTTCACAGATAGCATTTTTCTATTTTTTATTTGTGGATATTCCATTTATTGCTATGGGCTTCAATGGACTCATAAGTGGCCCATTGCAGTCTATACAAAAAAGTGTTTCCCACCTGCTGAAATGAAAGAAAGGTTTAAATCTGTGAGATGAATCCATACATCTCAAAGCAGTTTCACAGATAGCTTCTTTGTAGTTTTATCACAGGATGTTCATTTTCACTATAGGCATAAGTTCATAAATGTCCATTCTTAGATTATACAAAATAATATTTCCAACCTACTAAATCAAAACAAAGGTTTTACTATATGAGCTGAATCCACACATACTAAAGTAGTTTCAGAGATAGTTTCTTTCTAGTTTCAGATTTTTACTAAATGCTTAAGTGCACCCCCTAATGTCCCTTTTCAGATTCTCCAAAATAGTGTTTCCAACCTTCTGAGTTAAAAGAAACGTTTAACTCTATGAGCTGAATCCACACATCACAAAGCAGTTTCACAGATAGCTTCTTTCTAATTTTTATCACAGAATATTCAGTTTCCACTATAGGCCTCCATGGGCTCAGAAATATTCCTCCCAGATTCTACAAATAGGGTTTTTTCAACCTGGTGAATCAAAAGAAACGTTTGACTATGTGAAATGAATACACACATCAGAAAGCAATTTTTTGCACACACCTTCGTTTTAGTTTTTTTTCATGGATATTCGGTTTTTCACTATGTGCCTCTATGGCTTTCAAATGTCCCTTTGCAGATTCTACAAAAAGAGTGTTTCCAACCTGTGGAACCCAAATGAAGATTTAGCTCTGTGAATATATTCACAAATTGCATAGTGGTTTCACAGATAGTTTTTTCTAGCATTTATCTGGGGATTTGTAATTTTTCACTATAGGCCTCAATGGGCTCCCAAATGTTCCTTTGCAGATTCTACAAAACTAGTATTCCAACCTGCTAACTCAACAGAAAGGTTTAACTCCATGAGATGAATCAACACAACTGAAGGTGGTTTCACAGATAGTTTCCTTCTTGTTTTTATCTGGGGATATTTTGTTTTTTACCATAGGCCCCAGTGGGTTCCAAAATGTCCCTTCATAGTTTCTACAAAATCAGTGTTTTTAACATGGTCAATCAAAAAAATTTAATTTTGTAAGATGCACCCACACATTAAAACTGGTTTCACTGATAGCCTCTTTCTAGTTTTAATATGAGGATATTCTGTTTTCACTATAGGACTCAATGTGTTCCCTGAATACTCATCACTGATTTTCCAAAAGTGTTTCCAAACTGCTGAATCAAAGGAAAGGTTTATATTTTGAGATGAATCCATATATTGCAAAGTGGTTTCACAGACATCTTTCTAATTTTTAATTGAGCAGTATTTAATATTTCAGTATAGGCCTCAATGGTCTCCCAAATATTTTTTCACAGTATCTACTCAAAGAGTGTTTCCAACCTCCTGAATAAAAAAAAAAATGGTTTAACTCTGTGAGATGAATCCACACATTGCAAAGCAATTCCACAGGTACATTCTATAATCTAGCAAAGCGGCTTCAGGGACAGCATCTTTCTAGTTTCTATTTGCAGATCTTCAGTTTTCACCTTAGACCTCAATGGACTCCCAAATGTCTCTCTGCATGTTCTTCAGAAAAGGTGTTTCCACTCTGCTTAACAAAAGAAATGTTTAACTCTGTGAGATAAATCCACATATCACAAAGAGGTATCTCAGAAAGCTTCTTTCTGGTTTTATCTGGGGATATTCCATTTTTCACNAACCTCCTGAATAAAAAAAAAATGGTTTAACTCTGTGAGATGAATCCACACATTGCAAAGCAATTCCACAGGTACATTCTATAATCTAGCAAAGCGGCTTCAGGGACAGCATCTTTCTAGTTTCTATTTGCAGATCTTCAGTTTTTCACCTTAGACCTCAATGGACTCCCAAATGTCTCTCTGCATGTTCTTCAGAAAAGGTGTTTCCACTCTGCTTAACAAAAAGAAATGTTTAACTCTGTGAGATAAATCCACATATCACAAAGAGGTATCTCAGAAAGCTTCTTTCTGGTTTTTATCTGGGGATGTTTTGTTTTCCCCTATAGGCCTCAATATGCTCACAAATGTTTCTTCATAGTTTCTACAAAAGATTGCTTCCAACCTCCTGAATCAAAAGAAAGTTTAAGTGTGTAAGATGAATGCACACATCACAAAGCAGTTTCTCAGAGAGTTTCCTTCTAGTTTTTATTTGGGATATTCAGTTTTTCACTATAGGCCTCAATATGCTCCCAAATATCCCTTTGCAGATTCTAAAAAAAGAGTGTTCCCAACTTGCTGAGCTGAAAGAAAGGGTCAACTCTGTGGTATGAATCCACACATCAAAAAGTGGTTTCACAGATAACTTCTTTCTTGTTTTTATCCACGGATATGCAGATTTTCACTATACCCCACAATGGGCTCTCAAATGTCCCTACGTAGAGTCTACATAGTGTTTTCAACCTGCTGAACCCAAAGAAAGTTGATCTCTGTGTGATGAATTAATACAACTCAAAGCAGTTTCACACGTAGTTTTCTTCTAGTCTTAATTGGTGGATATTCAGTTTTTCACCATAGGCCTCAATGGTCTCCCAAATGTCCCTTCGCAGTGTCTACGAAATGAATATTTTTAACCTACTGGATACAAAATAATAATTCTGTGAGATGAATCCACATATCACAAGGCAGTTTCACCGATAGCTTCTTTCTAGTTTTTATCTGGGTTTTTTTTTATTTTCACTACAGGCCTCAATACGCTCCCTACTGTCCCTTTGTTGATTTTCCAAAAAGAGTGTTTCCAAATTGCTCAATCAAAAGAAAGGTTTAACTCTTTGAGATGAGTCCACATATCACAAAATCCTTTCACAGATAGCTTCTTTCTAGTTTTTTTCAGGGGATATTCCTTTTCTCATTATAGGCTTAATGTGCTCCCAAATGTCCTCTCACAGATTCTACAAAAATAGTGTTTTCAACCTGCTGAATCAGAAGAAAGGTTTAACTCTGTTAGATGAATCCACACATCACAAAGTGGTTTCACATGTTGTTTTATTCTAGTTTTTATCTGAGATTATTCACTTTTTCACTACAGGCTTCAGTGGGCTTACAAATGTCCCTTTGCAGATTCTAAAAATAAAGTTTTTTCCACCTGTTGAATCAGAAGTGTTTAACTTTGTTAGATGAATCCACACATCTGTGATTTCACAGATAGTTTCTTTCTTACTTTTACCCACGGATATTCAATTTTTAAGATACACCTAAATGGGCTCCAAATGTTCCTTCATGGATTCTAAAAAAAAAGAGTGCTTCTAACCAGATGAATCAAAAGAAAGGTTTAACTCTGAGATAAATCAACACATCACAAAGCATTTTCACATATAGCTTCTTTCTAGTTTTCACTGAGAGATATTCTGTTTTTCACCATAGGCCTAAATGGGCTCCCAAGTCTCCCTTCACAGTTTATACGAAAATAGTGTTTCCAACTTGATGAATCAAAAGATATAACTCTGTGAGATTAATACACACATTACAAAGTGGTTTCACAGACAGCTTCTTTCTAATTTTACCTGAGGACATTTGGTTTTCACTCTGGGCCTCAGTGAGCTCCCATTTGTCCCATCGCAGATTCTACAAAGAGAGTGCTTCCAACCTGCTGAATCCAGAGGAAGGTTTAACTCTGTACAATGAGTCCCCACATCATGAAGCAGTTTCACAGATAGCTTCTTTCCAGTTTTTATCTGGGGATATACTGTTTTTCACTATAGTCTTCAATGGGCTTCCAAATGTCTTTTCATAGATTTTACAAATCAAGTTGTTTCCAACCTGCTGAATCAAAGAAAACATTTGGCACTGTAAGATGAATCCACAAATCACAAAACAGTTTCACATACAGCTTCTTTCTAGTTTTCATCAGGGGATATGCGGATTATCACTATGGACCTCAATGTACTCTTAAATGTCCCTTCTACAAAAAAAGGATTTACAGCCTGCTGAATCAAAATAAAAGTTTAACTCTGTGAGATGAATCCACACTTTGCAAAGTGATTTCACAGATGGCTTCTTTCCAGGTTCTATTTGGGCATATTCATTTTTTCACTATAATCATCAATGACCTCCCAATTGTACTTTCATGGAATTTTCCAAAAGAGTGTTTCCAACCTGCTTAATCAAAAGAAAGGTTTAACACTGTAAAATAAATCCACACATCACAAAGTTTCTTTCTTTTTTTATATGAGGATACTAGGTTTTTCACTACAGGCCTCATTGTACTACCAAACATCCCTTTGCAAAATCTACAAAAAGTGTTTCCACTCTGCTGAATCAAAATAAACGTTTAACTCTGTGAGATGAATCCAGATATCACAGAGGTTTCACAGAGAGCTTGATTCTACTTTTTATTCGTGGATATTTGGTTTTTCACTATACATGTCAATGGGCTCCAAATCACCCTTCTCACATTCTACAAAATAGTATTTCCATTCTGCTGAATCAAAACAAACATGTAACTCTGTGAAATGAATCCACAGTCACACAGCGGATTCACAGATACCTTCTCTCTAGTTTATATCTGAGGATATTCTGATATTTTATTATAGGCCTCAAAGGGCTCTTACATGTCTCTTCAAGGATTCTACAAAAATAGGTGTTAAGAATAACACTCAAAATCCTAAGGAAATTGAACACTCAAACAAATAATTCTTAGCAAAGCAATTTTGCTTCTGCACAGAGGGGTGCCTCCTTGGTCAGTTGCCATGAGAGCACACCTGAACAAAGGCTCATGAGAGCATTTATTCCTGGTGTAAGTCCTGCCCCTGTACACTTTTCAGATTGGCCAGGGTGGGGTCATATAATCTAAGCTAATCTCAGTTTGGCTAAACATTTGATTTTATGTATTTATTTATTTATTTATTTATTTATTTATTTTTAGATAGGGTGGGCATGTAAAAGAAAGTAGAGGGAAAGGGGAAGGTGTGTCTGTAATGAAGCAGAAAGTTAATCCTCTTTCCAAATAAGAAAAGGAATTTGAGCTGGTACTGATAATACTTTGTACTGTGGCATGCCTGGGCATTTAACAAAGGCAAAAGGATAAAAGAGAAAGAGAAAATGTGGGGAGGTAATATGAATTAAAGAATAAAAGATTGATCGATTGTTTGAATAGAACCCTCACCATATCCTACAACTTCTCTTTTTCCTTTTGTTATAACTCTTTCTCTTCAAATCTTTCTAGCATAATTTGACTCTGTTGTTCTACTTGATCTTCTAGAAGGAAAAGCCTGTTTGAATCAGGGGTATGAGGATTGTAAGAGGTTTTAATGAGAGCTGCTTCAAAAGGTCTTTGTATTAATCCTTGGGCACAAGGTATTATGGATGCAGCATCCTATGAGAATAAGCAACCCTATTCCAACGGCCACAGAAATGAGGATTGAGGACATACATCCAGTCCATCTACCAAACCAATTTCCCATTAAATTTATGTAGGGATCATTTTGTCCAGATTTTTTTGCTTGCTCATTTGATAGGGCAGTAAGACACTGTAATGCTTTAGTTATGGTCCCACCAGGAGCAGTGCTATTAGGGATATAAGTACAGCATTGAGTCCTGATCATGATACAAGAAGATGACACAAGCTCCATCTTCTTTTGCTAGTACCATGTCTAATACTGTCTTATTTTCCCAGGCCATTTGACTGGCGGGTCCTAATTGTTCTGCTATTCCTTTAATAACATCTCTAGTATAATTGATAAATTGTGGTTGATTGTAATAAGTGTAATTTATCCAATCCATATTTTTATTTACAATTAACCACCAGAAGAATGTAGATTCAAATCTAGCAGCTATTTGGTTTTGGGCTTTAAATTCACTTGCCACTCCTCTGGGGATCCCAGTGGCATCTATATAAACATGAGAATCGAAGGACCCATGGGGGTCCTCTCTTGTTTGATGATGCTTGGTTCCTATCTTTTCTTGTTGATGAAATGCCAGGGTGAAATGGATGGCCAATTGAATTACAGCACAAATTCTGTTACACTTACTTGGCAGAACGTCCAGCATTGATCCACCATACATCTGCTTGAGGATAGCTAAGGGCAGACTGATGGGTAAGCTCTTGGAAGGGATTAAGCTTACTGCATCCCATTAAGGCTACAAGGAAGGCCAAGTTTTCCCCCTGTCATGAGACACACTAAGTAAAATTCCCATTGGGAGGTAGATGTTGAATGGCCTTCTGGGGCTGACCCACAGGGTTTTTAACTTCAGGGAACAGCAGAGAAAGAGTTTGGCATTATTTATTCCTGCAGGCTGAGGGGTTTTAAAAGATAGTTATAACACAGCTCATGCCCGGTTGACTGGAAGACCATCCAAGTGGAAAGGCGACAATCTGGGCCTCTCTGGTCTACCGTGAGCACAAGCATAACATTCACTTTTGTTTAAAGTGCCAACGGAATATTTAATTCATTGCAACCAGACATTTGCATCTTGATATCCTGTCTCTAGAGCTATAGTTTGCCTTAATTTTTCTACCTCCACAACAGTTACCTTGGTTGGGTCATTTTGGAGATGGGAGGAGGATGTTAGACAGGCTATACTTGAGGAGAACAGTGGGTTACAGGTATCTCCCAGACTTTGGGTCTGAACTCCTTTATTATTGTTATCCAGTGTTTTAACTAATCTCAGGTAGAAGATTCCTATAGGGTCCTGTCCTTCAACTTCTGCTCCTAACCCATACTATTCAAATATAGAAGGTTGTTGGGCCACTGTCCAGGGGTTATTTATAATTAGCAACAACGGGTTACAATGTAATGGCTTCCAATTTTGTGGAATGGGACGACAGACTAGTTGGAGTTTTTGTTTCAGTACCAGTAACTTATTTGAAGCAGTGGGCTTGGCCATCCACGCTTTGAACCTACTGGTACCCAAACATCTGTCCAGTCACCACAGGGACTTTTTAAGGCTTCACAGTTATGCCTGCTTGATTCTTTGGTATGGACACAGATACTAACATGGGCTAGCATCCTTAGAGCTTGCTCATCTCCACATGGGATGATTGAACAGGCATCGAATTGAAGGGTTAAAGGATGATTAGCCTGAGTTACATTGATGACAAGATGACCTTCTGTTGAAAAGGAAAAGATAATAAACAAGTGATTATTAGACTCTTTTTGGAGTTAGTTTGCTGGGAGTGGGCCCCGGCGTGACCATCCATGATTCTGGAGGTGGTGACACCTTCTTGACTAGGCTGTCATGAGTCCATCCTCCTTCGGCTGTCCAGACTGCAGTCTCCATAGTTAGAAGCACAAGGCAGGGTCCTTCCCAGGCTGGTTCAAGCTTCCCTCCCTACCACCTTTTGATAAGGATGTGGTCTCCAGGCTGATGCTGATGTGCTGGAAACTCCAGGGGCAGCACCTGTGGGAGGAGTCCTTTAGTCTTAAGGGAAGAGAAGGTAGAGGATAGACCAAGTATATTTTTGAGGAACTGATCTTATGTTTCAAATGTAGAGATGTCAGCAGTGGAGTGTAAGCAGGGCAATCCATAGAACGCTTCATAAGGGGAGTGACCAATATCTCTTCAAGGAGCAGTCCAGATACTTAACAAAGCAATATGAAGACATTTAGTCCATGGCAATCAAATTTCTAAAGCTAACTTAGTTAAGCTGTTTTTTAGAGTCTGATTAATCCTCTCTACCCTTCCTGAGGAAAATAAATGCCAAAGGGTATTGTATTCCCAATTTATATCTAGTACTTGGGCTAACTTCTTAATGACATGTACAGTGAAATGGGTTCCATTACCTGAGTCAATATTTTCTATTAGTCCACATCTGGGTAAAATGTTTTCAATTAATGATTTTACTACATTATTAGCAGTCACACTTGAAAATGGAATTGCCTCTACCCAAAAGGTAAAGTGATCTACTATTACTAATCAGTATTTTAAACGACCTGTTGGAGGCATTTTAGTGTAATTGATCTGAACACTTTGAAATGGTCTCAGCCCTGGATTTCTTCCTCCAAGAGGCGATTTCCTTAGAACCTGCTTATTAGTTTTTTTCTTTTTCTTTCTTTCTATTTATTCTTTTTTCTTTATCTTTTTTTTTTAACATATTAAGCAACTATCTATAACTTGTTTGGCCAGGGTGTAAATTCCTATACACCCATAAACCTGGAGAACTGCATCACACAATGCTTGGGGTCCACAGTGGATCTCCTGATGTAATTGAGACAGGACTTCCCTCATGAGAGGTTTTAATAACATTTCCCTTTGATCTTGTAATATTCATTTCCCTTCCATGTTTTCTTTAGCTTCTATTTTTATTAACCTCATCTTTTGAATGGAGGAGAAAACGGGAGTTGCAGTAGGAAAAGGAAGGCATGGAGTTAAATGAAAAACAGGCATTTCAGAAGAAACGGCAACTTATTTTGCTATCTGATCTGCAAGATTATTTCACCTAGTTGTGAAAGACAAGTCCCTTTGCACAATAGCAATCTCTTCTGGCAATTGGAGATTGTTGAGGGCATGAGTAATGAGCTCTCTATGAACTAAATCTTGGCCACTACTATTGATAAGACTCCATCCAAATTTTCCAAAATGTGTGTGCCACCCCAAAGGCATACTTAGCGTCAGTATAGATAATTCATTCTTGGTTTTGTAAATGTCCCCAGCTTCTGCCATCCCTCCAGTGGCTGCGGTTTCAGGTCACTCCCCAGCCGCTTCAGGTCACACCCCAGCCTGTGCCATCACTCAGGCTGCAGTTTCAGGTTACTCCCTAGCTGCTTCAGTTCTCGTCCCAGTCTGTGTCATCACTTAGGCTGTAGTTTCAGGTTACTTCCCAGCTGTTTCAGGCAGTGCAATAGCCTGCTCTTTTCCTCCACCTGCTGCTGTAGGTCCTTCCTCTGCTTGTTATACTTCTGCTTATATTGCCACCCCCCCCGCCTCCTTATAATCTGGACCCTGCAGAATTACCATCTTGTGAGCTTGCCCACTCCCAACCTATTAAGTATCCCTCTTTAATGGGGCTTTAATGCGAAATAGAACAATGTAAAATAAGATATTCAAAACTTTTCATTTCCTTCCACACCCGAAGAGTCAGATGCAACTTTCTTTCCTTTAAGAGAGTTACTACAAGGCGGAGACTATTGGCTTTGTAAACGCTCCCTTGACTAATTCAGAGGTCTGAAATTTAAAAAAGGAGCTTAAGCCATTACTGGAAGACTCTTATGGAGTAGACAAACAAATTGATGAATATTTAGGACCTCAGATATACACCAAGTTGTATATACACCTCAGATATACGGCCAAGTTGATGTCCGTCTTGGGCATCCTCTTTTCAGGGGAGGAACGAAGTATGATTCAGAAGTTTACTATAGTGGTTTGGGAACATGAGCATGCTCCGGGCCAAAATGCTCCTCCTACAGACGTACATTTCCTGACCACGACTCTCAGTGGGGCAATAACAATGCAAATCACCGGTAAAACATGCAGAATCTAAGGGAGATTATAATAAAAGGAATTCGGGAATCAGTAACCCGAACTCGAAATCTTTCTAAAGCATTTGATATTCAGCAGGAAAAAGATGAGGGACCCGCTCGGTTCTTAGACAGATTGAGGGAGCAAATGAGAAAATATGCAGCCTTTGATCTGGAAAATCCCCTTGGACAGGGAATGTCAAAACTTCACTTTGTTACTAAAAGTTTTCTGGACATTTTAAGAAAGTTACAGGAAATACAAAATTGGGAGGACTGTTCCCTGAGTGAACTGCTTAGGGAGGCTCAAATTTATATGTCAGAAAAGTGAGGGTTTAAGGATGAGTTCTCAAACCCAAATAAAACAACAATATTTTATCATCTGCTGTTTTCATTTATACTTGATTCTCTCATTATCTTTCCAATACTTTGTCATAAGCCCCAAGGGGTTATCAGAAGGAATTTCATCACTCTCTCGATTCTTTAATTTTCCTGTCTTACTTGAAATGTTCCCCATCTTAGGGAGTATTAACGGGAGGGGCCAACCCCTCCTGTTAGAGATTTCTACCCTCCCTATTCCTGAGGCTTACTGAAGCTTTGGGGAAAAGACCTCAATTCCAACTTTTCTGGGATTTCTACCCTCCCTCTTCCAGGAGGCTTACTGAGGCTTGTGGGGAAAAGGGTCCCAATCCCGCCATGTCTGGGATTTCTACCCTCCCCCTTCCTGGAGGCTTACTGAGGCTTTGGTCCAAAAGGACCCATCCCACCTTTTCTGAGATATTTACCCTCCCCCTTCCTGGAGGCTAACTGGGGCTTTGGGGAAAAGGGTCCCAACACCACCTTTTCTGGAATTTCTACCATCCACCTTCCCCTTTGTCTACTCGGTTTGTTTCCTCCTCTAGTCTATAGATGGCAGCACGAAACTGCAGAAAAGACTCACTCATTCCACAACCACGATACTTAGTTCCATTCACACACTTTCAGTCTCCAGCTTATCCCGTCCAAAAGTAAATAATTTGTCACCTTCATGGAGTATCATACCTTATTCTGTGCACAAGAATTACCTGGTCCTCTTATTGCCACAGTTTTGCAAGTCTCTCCTACTGCTTTGCTGAAAATCAAGATATAACCATCACAAAGTATGGGACCTGACCTTCCTCACCCTAGGACCACCGTAACTAGACAGTAGGATGCGTCCCCACTAGGTGGTGTAATTGAAGATCCCCTTCCCAAAGGGGAACATTCAGGCCCCAAAGTTGAGTTCCAGAACTGTTAGAAATAATGCTCAAAATCCTAAGGAAATTGAACAAACAAAGAATTCTTAGCAAAACAATTTTACCTCTGTGCAGAGGGGTGCCTCCTTGGACAGTTACCACGAGAGCACACCTGAAAAAAGGGACATGAGAACCTTTATTCCTGATGCAAGACTAGCCCTGTGCCCTTTCTCCATTGGCTGGCGTCAGGTCATGCAATCTAAACTAATCCCGGGTGGCTAAACTTTTGATTTTTTATAGATAGAGTGGACATGTAAAAGAAAGTGGAGGGAAAGGGGAAGGGGTATCTGTAATGAGCCAGAAAGTTAGCCCTCTTTTCAAATAAGGATAGAAATGTGAGCTGGTACTGATAACCCTTGGTACTGTGGCATACCTGGACATTTAACAAAGGCAAAAAGGAAAAGGAGAAAAAAAGAGAAAATTGGGGTTATTATGAATTTAAAAAATAAAAGATTTATCAGATTATTTGAAGAGAAACCTCATCATATGCCACAGAGTGATTCCAAATGCTGAATCAACAGAAAAATTAACTTCTGTGAGATGAGGGAGATTCATATTTTCACTATATACCTCAACTGTCTTTCAAATGTCCCTTCAATATTCAACAAAATAGTGTTTCCTACATGCAGAATCAAAAGAAAGGTTTAACTCAGTTATATGAAAAAACACATTGCAAAGCAGTTTCACAGGTAGCTTCTTTCTAGTTTTTATCAGGGGATATTCAGTTTTTCACTATAAACTTCAATGGGCTCCCAAATGTCCCTTTGCAGATTTTACAAAAAGAGTGCTTCTAACCTGTTGAATCACAAGAAAGCATAACTCTGTGAGATGAATCCAAACGTCACAAAGCAGTTTCACAGATAGCCTCTTTCTAGTTTTTATCTGAAGATATTCAGTTTTCTCACTAGGCCTCAATGGGATCCGAAATGTCCTTTCATAGATCCTACAAAAAGAGTGTTACCAATCTTCTGAATCAAAATGAAGGTTTAACTCTGTAAGGTGAATCCACACATGACAAAGTAGTTGTACATATAGCTTATTTCTAGTTTTATCAGGGTATATTCAGTTTTTCCCTAAAGGCTGCCATGGGCTCAAAAGTGTGCCCTCAAGGTTCTACAAAAAAAAAAAAAAAAAA
>NW_016826565.1:16153-29637 GCF_001698545.2 Rhinopithecus bieti
TTTTTTTTTTTTTTTTTTTTTTTTTTTTTTTTTTATGTGGGGATATTCGGTTATTCACTACATGCCTCACTGGGCTCACAAGTGTACCTTCAGAGATTCTATGAAAACAGGGTTTCCAATCTGCAGAATGAAAAGAAAGGTTTAACTCTCTGAGATGAATCAACACATCAAAAGGAGTTTCACAGACAGCCTCTTCTGGCTTTTATCATGGAATCATCTGTTTTTCACTATAGCCCTCAATGGGCTCCCAAATATCCCTTTGCAGAATCTACAAAAAAGTTTTCCCAACCTGCTGAATCAAAACAAAGATTTAACTCTGTGACCTGAATCCACACATGAGCAAACAGTTTCACGGATAGCTTCTTTCCAGTTTATATCAGGGTATATTCTGTTTTTCACCAAAGGCCAAAATGGACTCCCAAGTGTTCCTTCACAGATTCTACAAAAAAAGTGTTTCCAGTCTGATGAATCAAAAGAAAGGTTAAACTCTGTAGTTGAATACACACATCACAAAACAGTTTCATACATAGCTTCTTTCTAGATTTTTTCTGGGGATATTTTTTTTTTCACGATAGGCCTCAAAGGGCTCTTAAATATCCTTTCGCAGATTCTGCAAAAAGAGTGTTTCCAAACTGCTGAATCAAAAGAAAGGTTTAACTCTGTGAGATGAATCCACACATCATAATGCAGTTTTATATATAGCTTCTTTTCAGTTTTTATTTGTGAGTATTCTGTTTTTCATTTTAGACCTCAATGGGTTCCCAAATGTCACTTCACAGATTTTATCAAAAAAGTGTTTCAACCTAGTTAAACAGAAAAGTGGGTTAATTCTGTGAGATGAGTCCACAAATCACAAAACAGTTTCACAGATAACTTCTTTCTTTTGTTTTGTTTTGTTTTGTTTTCAGGGGATATTTCACTTTTCACTATAGGACTCCTCAATGGGTTCCTTAATGTCCCTTTGCAGACTGTACAAAAAGAGTGTTCTCAACCTGTTTAATCAAAAGACAGATTTAACTCTGTGAGGTGAATTTACACATCACAAAGCACTTTCACAAATAGCTTGTTTCCTGTTTTTATTTGGAGGAATTCAGTTTTTCTCTACAGGCCTCAATGGGCTCCCAAATGTCTCTTCGCAGACCCTACAAACAGAGCGTTTCCAACTTGCTGAATTAAAAGAAAGGTTTAACTCTGTGAGATGAATGCGCAGACCACAAATCAGTAACACAGATACCTTCTTAGTTTTTAAATAGAACATTTGGTTTTTCACTATAGCACTCAATGGGCTCCGAAATGTCCCATTGCAGATACTACAAAAGAGTGTTTGCAACCTGTTGAATAAAAGAAAGGTTTAACTCTGTGAGATTAATCCACACATCATAAAATAGCTTCACAGATAGCTTCTGTACAATTTTTATCTGGAATATTGTATTTTTCACTATAAGTTTCTATGAGATCCTAAATGTCCCTTTCCATATTCTACAAAAAAGAGTATTTTCAACATGCTGAATCAAAAAATTTTAACTAAGTGAGATGCATCCACACCTCACAAAGATGTTTGACAGATAGCTTCTTTCTTTTTTTTACCTAAAATATTTGGTTTTCACTATAGGCATCAATGGGATACGAAATGACCCTTCACAGATTCTGCAAAAAGAGGGTGTCCAAACTACTAAATGAAAAAAAAGGTTTAACTCTGTGAGATGAATCCACACATCACAGAGCAGTTTCACAGATAGCTATTTTCTAGTTTTTATCATGAGATATTCACTTCGTTAGTCAGGATGGTCTCGATCTCCTGGCCTCATGATCCACCTGCCTCTGCGTCCCAAAGTGTTGGGACTACAAGCGGGAGCCACCACACCTGGCTCTGAGGAAATCTTATTAGTAAGAGTTAAGGGTATGAACTGAAATCAAACAATTCTGACTTAAGACCTTGGGTCTATCTCCACTTAAGCCCAATTTCCTCATCTGTAAATTGGGATAATTATATGAACTTCAAAGGGCTACTGTGATTATTGTGCTATTGTGATTACTGAGCGAGTGGATACTTTGCACAGTGCCTGGTATATACTCCGCATATATTAAATAGTAGAGGTCAAAAGCCTACTAGTATGTTCTTTCCCTATCCTGCCAAACACCAATCTCACCAGTCACTGGGGCTCTCCATCCACCAGTGTGTCTCCTATGGAATTAATCTGTCCCCCTTTGCTAAATCATTCCTACCGGATTTGCTGGATTCAAACGAACTGTAGAATCTCCCTTGTTGAAAGGAACGATATTTGTTGTTTTTTTTTTCACTATGGGCCTTAATTGGCACACAAAAGTCCCTTCATAGATCTTACAAAAAGAGTGTTTCCAACATACCGAATCAAAAGAAAGGTTTAACCCTGTGAATGAACCCAAAGATCACAAAGCAGTTTCTCAGATAGCTTCTTCCTACTTTATCACTAGGAATATTTGGTTTTTCAATATAGGTCTGATTGGTCTACCAAATTTCCCTTCGAAAACTCTACAAAAAGAGTGTTTCTAAACTGCTGAATCAAAACAGAGGTTCAACTCTGTGAGGTGAATCCACACATCACAAAACGGTTTCACGGGTAGCTTCTTTCTACTTTTATTTGGGGATTTTCCATTTTTTACTGTAGGGCTCAATGGGCTCAATGGGCTCCCAAATATCCTTTCACAGATACTAACAAAAGAGGATTTCCAACCTGCTGAATCAAAAGAAAGTTTAACTCTGTGAGATTGTGAGATGACTCCACACATCACAAAGCAGTTTCACAGATAGCTTCTTTCTAGATTTTATCTGCAGATATTCAGTTCTTCATTATAGGTCTCAATGGGCTCTGAAATTTCCCTTCTCAGATTCTACAAAAAGAATGTTTCCATCCTGCTGAATCAATAGTAAGGTTTAACACTGTGATGTGAATCCACACCTCACAATACAGTTTCTCAAACAGATTCTTTCTAATTTATATTTGGGGATATTCGGTTTTTCAGTGTAGGCTTCAATGGGCTTCCAAATATCCCTTTGAAGATTCTACAGAAAGAGTGTTTCCAAAGTGGTTAATGAAAAGAAAGCTTTAACTCTGTGAGATGAATCTGCATATCAAAGAGCAGTTTCATAGTTAGCTTCTTTCCAGTTCATATTTAAAGATATTTGGTTTTGGAATATAGGTCTCAGTAAACTCCCAAATGTTTCTTCACAGATTCTACAAAATGAGTGCTTATAACCTGCTGATTCAAAAGAAAAGTTTAACTCTGTGAGATGAATCCACATATGACAAAGTAGTTTCCCAGATAGCTTCTTTCTAGTTTTTATGTGGAGATACTCGGTTTTTCACTCTTGGCCTCATTTGGCTCCCAAATGTGTCTTTGCATTTTCTACAAAAAGAGTGTTTCAAACTAGCTGAATCAAAAGAAAGGTTTAACTCTGTGGCATGATTCCACACATCAAAAGCAGTTTCACAGATAGCTTCTTTCTTGTTTTAACCTATGCATATCCAGTTTTTCTCTACAGGTGTTAATGGGCTGCCAAATATTTCTTCACAGCTTCTAAAAAAAGACTGTTTCCCATCAGCTGAATCAAAAGAAAGGTTGAGATGAATCCACACATCAGAAAGCAGTTTCACAGATAGCTTCTTTCTAGATTTTTTGGGGGGATAATTGGTTTTTCATTATAGTTCTCAATGGGCTCCCAAATGTTGCTTCACATATTCTACAAAAAGAGAATTTAAAATCTATTGAGTCAAAAGAAATGTTGAACTTTTAGAGATGAATCCACACATCACAAAGCAGTTTCACTAATAGCCTCTTTCTAGTTTTATTGCAGAATATTCCATTTTCAGCATAGGCCTCAATGGACTTCCAAATGTCCCTTCACAGATTCTATGAAAAGAGGGTATCCAGTCTGCTAAATCAAAATACATGTTTACCACTGTGAGTTGTATCCACACATCATAAAGCAGCTTCACAGACAGCTTCTTTCCAGTTTTCAATAGGAAATAATAGGTTTTTCACTATAGGCCACAAAGCACTCTCAAATGTCCATTTGCAGATTCAACAAAAAGATTGTTTCCAACTTGTTGAATCAAAATAAAGTTTTAACTCGGTTAAATGAATTCACACGTAACAAAGAATTTTATAGATAGCTTTTATCTAGTTTTTATCAAGCAATATTTGCTTTTATACTATAGGTTTCAGTGGTCTCCCAAATGTCCCTTCACAGATTCTACAAAAAGAGTGTTTCTAATCTGCTGAAAAAAAGAACGATTTAACTATGTGAGTTAAATCCACTCATCACATAGCAGTTTCACAGATAGCTTCTTTCTAGTTTATATTTGAGGATATTCTGTTTTTCAGTATAGTCTTCAATGGGCTTCCAAACGTCTCTTCGAAGATTCTACAAAAAAAGGGTTTCCAAAGTGCTTAATGAAAAAAGGTTTAACTCTATGAGATTAAAACACACATCACAAATCAGTTTCACAGATAGCTTCTTTCTAGTTTTCATTTGAAGATATTCAGTTATGGACTATAGGTCTCAATGGGCTCCCAAATGTTTCTTGGAATATTGTAAAAAATTGGTGTTTCCCACAGGCTGATTAAAAAGAGAAATTTAACTCTATAAGATGAATCCACACATCACAAAGCAGTTTCACAGATAACCTCTTTCTAGTTTCTATTTGGAGATAACAGTTTTCATTATAGGCCTTAATGGGCCCCAAATGTCCCGATGCAGATTGTACAAAAGAGTGTTTACAAAACGCTGAATCAAATTAAAGCATTAAGTATGTGAGATGAATCACAGAGGAATTTCAAGACAGTTTCTTTCTATTTTTGTCTGGAGATATTTGGTTTTCACCTTAGGCCTCCATGGGCTCTCAAATGTCCCTTCACAGATTTTACAAAAACACTATTTCCAACCTCCTGAATCAAAAGAAAGATTTAATGCTTTGAGATGTATCTGCATATCACAAAGCAGTTTCAGAGATAACTTCTTTCTAGTTTTTATCAGGGATATTCTTTTTTTCACCATAAGGTTCAATGGGCTCCCAAATGTTCCCTCACAGATTCTACAAAAAGAGTGTTTCCAACCTGATGAATCAAAATGTAGGTTTAAATCTATGAGTTGAATCCTCACATCACAAAGCAGTTTCACAGAGAGCCTCTTTCAAATTTTTATCAGGACATGCACTGTTTTCACTATAGGCCTTAATGGACCCACAAGTGACCTTTCAGGCATGGTATAAAAAGAGTGTTTCCAAAATGCTGAATCAAAAGAAAGGGTAAAATCTGTGATATGTATCCAAACATCACAAAGCAGTTTAAGGTTTAAGTAGTAAAGATTTAAATCTGTGAGATGAATCCACACATCACAAAGCAGTATCACAGCTAGCTTCTTTCCAGGTGTTTTTTTCTATTTGTCAATTGTAACTCTTTTAAAACATATACTTTATATTCTAGGGTACATGAGCACAACGTGTAGTTTTGTTACATATACATACATGTGCCATGTTGGTGTGCTGCACCCATTAACTCATCATTTACATTAGGTATATATCCTAATGCTACCCCTCTCCACTCACCCCTCCCCACAATGGGCCCCAGTGTGTGATATTCCCCTTCCTGTGTCCAAGTTATCTCATTGTTCACTTCCTACCTATGAGTGAGAACATGCATTGTTTGATTTTCTGTTCCTGTGATAGCTTGCTGAGAATAATGGTTTCCAGCTGCATCAATGTCCCTAAAAAAGACATGAATTCATCTTTTTTTATGGCTGCATATATTCCATGGTGTATATGTGCCACATTTTCTTATATCCAATCGTCCTGATGGACATTTGGGGGATTGATTCCCAGTCTTTGCTATTGTGAATAGTCGCTGCAATAAACTAGTGTGTATGTGTCTTTATAGCATGAATGATTTTATAATTCTTTGGGTAATATACCCAGTAATGGGATTTCTGGGTCCAAATGGTATTTCTACTCTAGATCCTTGAGGAATCGCCACACTGTTTTCCACAATGGGTTGAACAGTTTTCAGTCCCACTAATTGTATAAAATTGTTCCTATGCTCCACATCTCTTCAGCACCAGTTGCTTCCTGATTTTTTAATGATTGCCATTCTAACTGGTGTGACATGGTATCTCATTGTGATTTTGATTTGCATTTCTCTGATGGCGAGTGATGATGAGCATTTTTCCATGTGTCTGTTGGGTGCATCATGTCTTATTTTGGAAGTGTCTCCTCATATCTTTGCCCACTCTTTGATGGGATTGTTTGATTTTTTCTTGTTAAATTTTTAAGGTTCTTTGTAGATTCCTGGATATTAGCCTTTGTCAGATGGGTGGATGCAAAAATTTTCTCTCATTCTGTAGGTTGCTGTTTCACTCCTGATAGTAGATTCTTTTGCTGTGCAGAAGCTCTTTAGTATCAGTTAGATCTAATTAGTCAATTTTGGGCTTTTGTTTGCTGTTGCTTTTGGTGTTTTAGACATGAGGACTTGCCATGCCTATGTCCTAAATGTATTGCCTAGGTTTTTTCTAGCGTTTCTTGGTTTTAGGTCTAACATTTAGTCCTCTAATCCATCTTGAATTAATTTTTGCATAAGGTGTCAAGATAAGGGATCCAGTTTTCAGCTTTCACATATGGGCTAGCAGTTTTCCGCAGCACCACTTATTAAATGGGATCCTTTCCCCATTTCTTGCTTTGTCGCTTTTGTTCAAAGATCAGATGGTTGTAGATGTGTGGTGTTATTTTCTGAAACCTCTGTTTTGTTTCATTGGTCTATATCTCGCTCTCGGTACCAGTTCCTTGCTGTTTTGGGTTAATGTAACCTTGCCAAACTGCTGGAATCAAAGAAAGGAGTAACTGATTTATTCTATACCTGAATCACACATCAAAAAGCAATTTTATAATATTGCTTCTTTCTAGTTTTTGTCATGAAATATTCACTTTTCACTAGAGGTTTTCAGTGGTATACAAGAGGGCCTTTCACAGATTCCTACAAAAAGGAGTGTTTCCAAAATTCGAAATCAAGAATGTTTAACTCTCTGTGCTACATCCACTCCATCACAAGCAGTTTCACAGATAATTTCTTCCTAGCTTTTCTTTTTTTTTTTTTTTTTTTTTTTTTTTTTTTTTTTTTTTTTTGGAGACGGAGTCCTTGCTCTGTCACCCAGGCTGGATGCAGTGGCCGGATCTCAGCTCACTGCAAGCTCACTCCCGTTTACGCCATTCTCCTGCCTCAGCCTCCGGAGTGCTGGGATACAGGTGGCCGCCACCGTCGCCCATGATATCTATTGTAACTATAGACTTAGTTGTCTCAGAAATGCCTTCCCTGATTCTTCAAAGAGTGATTTTTTTTTTTTTTCCAATATGCTGAATCAAAAGAAAGGTGTAGCTCTGGTGTTCTGAATCCACATGTCACAAAGGAGTTTCAAGATAGCTCCTTTGGTAGTTTTTAACACTTGATATTCCAGTTTTCACTATAAGTCTCAGTTACTTCAGAATGTCATTCTTAGATTAGTACAGGAAAGAGTGTTTCCAATCGTACAGAATCAAAATAAAATTTTAGCTCTGGGAGCTGAATCCAACATCTCAAAGGAGTTTCAACAGATAGCTTCTATTCAATTTTTATCGCGGCAATGTTTTGTTTTCATCATAGGCTCTTTGGGCTCAGAAATGTTCATTGTTTAGATTCTACGAAAAGAGAGTTTCCAACCTGCTGAGCCGAAAGAAAGGTTTCTTCTATTAGCTGAATCCACATATCAGCAAGCAAATTTCCAGATAGCCTTCTTTCCTAGCTTTTATCACATTGATATTCAGTTTTACTATTGGCTTCAGTGGTTTCAGAATATCCTTCACAGATTCTACAAAAGAGGTGTTCCAACCTGCTTCATCAAGGAAAGGTTTAGCTTCGTAGCTGAATCCCTCATCACAAGCCGTTTCACAGATGCTCCTTTTTCAGTTTTTATATGAAAATATTCGTTTTTCACCATAGGCCCTCAATGGACCTCTCTTATGTCTCTCTAGCAGATGTTACAAAAAAAAAATTGTTTCCCAACCTGCTATCAAAGAAAACGGTTAAATCTCAGGTGAGATGAATCCATAAACCAGAAAGCTATTTCACAGACAGTTTTCTATTATAGTTTTAAGTAGGATATATGTTATTTTTATACCAGGCCTCAATGGGTTCCTAAATGTCTTTTCACAGACTATTCAAAACGAGGGTTTCTCAACCGGACTGAGTCACAGAAAGGCTTCCACTCTATAAGATAATAAACAATAAAAGCATCTTAACAGATTGTTTTTTTTCTAAGTTTTTAACTGGGGATATTCTGTTTTTTTTTTAACATAAGGCCTCAATGGTCTCCAAATGTCCTAGCCGGATCCTACAAAAAGAGAATTTACACTGACTGAATAAATAAAAGATTTAACCCTTGTGAGATGAATTCACATATGAGAAAGCCATTTAACAGATATCTACTTTCTAGTTTTTATCTGGGGATATTTCATTTTCCACCATAGGCCTTAATGGGTTCCAAATATTCTTTTGCAGATTCTACAAAATGGAGATTTCAGTCTGCTACTCCAAAGAAAGTTTATCTCTGACAAGATGAATACACCACATCACAAAGCCATTTCCAGATAGCTTCTTTCTAGTTTTTATCCAGAAGATTTTCCAGTTTTTCACCACAGGCCAACAAGGGCTCCCAAAGGTCTCTTTGCAGATTCCTACAAAAGGTGTTTTCACCTGCTGACAATCAAAAGAAAATTAAATCTGTGAGATGAAACCAATATATCAAAAGGTCATATCACAGATAGCTTCTTTTAGTTTTAATCTAAGGATACTTTGTTTTAATCATAGGCTTCAATTGGCTCAGAAATGTCCCTACACAGATTCTCCAAAAGGAATTTTCCAATCTGCTAAATCAAAATAAAGGCATAACTTTGTGAGATGAATCAACACATCACAAACCCGTTTCACAGAGAGCTTTTTTGACTTTTGTTGGGGATATTTGTTTTTTCTTCAAAGGCCAAATGTTCCTTCACAGATTCTATAAGAAAGAGTGTTTCCAACAAACTGAAAAAAGGAAAGGTTTATCTCTGTGCGGTGAATACACACATCATAAAGCCTTTTTACAGAGAACGTCTTTCTACTTTTTATCTAAGAATATTATGGTTTTCACTGTAGGTCTCAATGTGTTCTAAAATGTCCCTTCACATATTCTTCTAAACGATTGTTTCCAACCTGTTGAATAAAAAGAACAGTTTAACCCTGTGAGATGAATCTACACATCACAAAGCCGTTTCACAGATCACTTTTTTCTAGTTTTTATCTGGGGATATTTTGTTTTTCACCATAAGCCTCAATGTACTCCTAAATATCCCTTTGTTTACTCTACAAAAAGAGTGTTTTCAACATGCTAAATCAAAAGAAAGGTTTAACTCTGTGAGCTGAATCAACATAACACAAAGCTGGTTCACAGGTTGATTCTTTCCAGTTTTTATCTGGGAATATTCTTTTCACTATAGGCCATAATGGGCTCCCAAATGTCCCTTTGGAGATATAAAAGAAAGGGATTTTTCCAACCTGCTGAGTCAAAATAAAGGGTAAACCTGTTAGGGAATACCACACATCAAAATGTGGTTTCACAGATAGCTTCTATCTAGTTTTTAATCTAAGGATATTCGGTTTTTCACCATAAGCCATAATGGGCTGTTAAATTTGCCTTTGCAGATTCTACAAAAAGAATATTTCCAACCTGCTGAATCAAAAGAAAGGTTTAACTCTGAGATGAGTTCACACATCACAAAGCCAGTTCAGAGACAGTTTCCTTCTAGTTTTATCTGAGGATATTTGTTTTCATCCTAGGTGTGAATGGGTTCCCAAATGTCCCTTCTCATTTTTTCAAAGCGAGTGATTCCAACTTGTTGACTCAAAAGAAAGGTTTAACTCTGTGAAATGAATCCACACATCACAAAGACATTTCACAGATAGCTTCCTTCTAGTTTTAATCTGGGGATATTCTGTTTTTTGCCAAAGGCCACAATGTGCTCCCAAATGTCCCTTTGCAGATTCTGCCAAAAGAGTGTTTCCAACTTGCTGAGTCAAAAGAAAGTTTTAACTGTGTGAGAGAAATCCACGTATCACATAACCATTTCACAGATAGCTTTTTTCTAGTTTTTACCTGAAAGTATTCTTTTTTTCACCATAGGCCTTAAAGGGCTCCAAAATTTCCCATTGCAGATTCTGCCAAAAGAATGTTTTCAACCTACTAAATCTAAACAAAGACTTAACATTGTGAGATGATTCTACACATTCCAACTGGGTTTCACAGATAGCATCTTTCTAGTTTTTAGTTTGGGATATTGGGTTTTTCACCACAGGCCTTAATGGGCTCCCAAATGCATCTTCACATATTCTGTAGAAAAAGTGTTTCCAACCTGCTGAATCAAAGGAACCTTCAAATTCCATGAGATTAATCCACACATAACAAAGTCATATCACAGATAGCTTCTTTCCAGTTTTATCCTTGGATATTTGGTTTTTACTATGGGCCTCAAAAAGTTTCCAAATGTCCCTTCACGAATTCTACAGAAAAAAAGGGTTTCCAACTAACTGAATCAACAGAAAGGTTTAACTGTGTGAGATGAATCCAGACATCAAGCAGCAGTTTCACAGATAACATCTTTCTCATTTTTACTGGGGATATTCAATTTTATACTGCTGGCCTCAATGGGCTTCCAAACGTCCACTCACAGGTCCTAAAAGAAAAAATGTTTCCAATCTGCTCACTCAAAAGAAAGGTTTAACTCTGTGAAGTGAATCCATACATTACAAAGCAGTTTCACAGATAGCTTCTTTCTAATATTTATCAGAGGATATTCAGTTTCTCACCATAGGCCTCAATGGGATCCCGAATGCCCCTTCACAAGTTCTACAAAAAAAGTGTTTCCAACCTGCTGAATCAAAAGAAACATTTCACTGTGAGATGAATCCACACATCACAAAGGAGTTTCACAGATACGTATTTTGTATTTTACCTGTGGATATTTGGTTGTTCATCAAAGGCATAAATGGACTTCTGAATATTTTTTTGCAGATTCTTCAAAAGAGTTTTCCAACCTACTGAATCTAAAGAAAGGTTTAACACTATGAGATGAATCCACACATCATGAAGAACTTTCACAGAGAGCTTCTTTCTAGTTTTTATCTGTGGATATTCAGATTTTCACGCTAGGCCTTAATGGGCTCCAAAATGGCCATTTGCAGATTCTACCGAAAGAGAGTTTCCAACCTGCTCCATCAACAGAAAGGTTTAACAATGTGAGATGAATTGACACATCATCAAGCACTTTCACAGATAGCTTCTTTCTAGTTTTTATCTGGGAATATTTTGTTCCTCACCATATGCCCCTTTAGACTCCAAAATATACCTATGCAGTTTCAACAAAAAGAACGTTTCCAGCCTGCTGAATCAAAAGAAATGCTTAATACCGTGAGACAAATCTACATATGACAAAGCAGTTGTACAGATAACATTTTATAGTTTTATCTGAAGATTTTGTTTTTTCACCATAGGCCTCCATAGGTTCCCGAATGTCCCTTCACACATTCTACAAAAACAATTTTCCTACCTGCGAAATCAAAAGAAATGTTTAAGTCCGTGAAATTAATTCATACATCACAAAGCAGTTTCACAGATAATTTCTTTCTAGTTTTTATCTGGAGATAATTTCTTTCTAATTTTATCTGGAGATATTTGGTTTTCACCATTGAACTCAATGGGCTACAGAATATCCCTTTGCAGATTCTACAAAAGCAGAGTTTTTAATCTGCAGAACCAAAAGAAAGGTTGAACTCCTTGAGATGAATCCACACATCACAAAGCAGTTTTACAGATACCTTCTCTCTAGTTTTGTTTGGAGACATTTGGATTTTCACCATAGGGCTCAATTTGCTTCCAAAAGTTCCTTCACAAATTCTGCAAACAGTGTTTCCAACCTGCTGAATGAAAAGAAAGGTTTAACTCTGTCACATGAATCTAAACACCACAAAGTAGCTTAACAGATAGATTTGTTCAATTTTTTTCTTGGGTTGTTCAGTTTTTCACATTAGGGCTCAATAAACTCCAAAATGTCATATCACAAATTCTAAAAGAGAATATTTTCCACCTACTGAATCAAAAGGAAGATTTATCTCTGTGGTGTGAATCCACATATCACAAGACAGTTTCACAGATACTTTCTCTCTAGTTTTTAACTTGGGATATTCAGTTTATCATTATGGGCCTCAAAGGGCTCCAGAATGTCCCTCCTCAGGTTCTACAAAAAGAGTGTTTCCATCCTTGTGAATCAAAAGAAAGGTTTACCTCTGTGAGATGAATTCACATATTATAAAGCAGTTTCACACATAACTTCTTTCTAGTTTTTTAAATGAGAATATTTGGTTTTTCACCATAGGCCTCAAAGGGTTCCCAAAGTCCTTTCGAAGATTCTACAAAAAGAGTATTTCCAACCTGCTGAATCAAAATAAGCATTTGACTCTGTGACATAAATTCACACTTCACAAAATAGTTTCATTGATAGCTTCTTTCTGGTTTTTATCTGGGGATATTCAGTTTTCCCCATAGATCTCAACAGGCTACGAAATGTCCCTTCATTGATCCTACAAGAAGTTTTCCAACTTGCTGAATCAAAAGAAAGGTTTAATTCTGTCAGATGAATTTGTACATCACAAAGCAGTTTCACAGGTGAGTCTTCCTACCTTTTATCTGGACCATTCCATTTTTCTCTATAGGTTTCAACTGGATAGCAAATGACGCTTCACAGATTCTACAAAAAGAGTACTTCCAACCTGCTGAACCAAAATAAAGGTTTAAGTGTGTGAGAGAAATCCACACATAACAAAGGAGTATCAGATAGTTTTCTCTAGTTTTGCCTGGAAACATTCGGTTTTCATCATACGTCTCAATGACATTTGAATGTCCGTTCACTGATTCTACAAAAAGAGTGTTTCCAACCTGTTGAATCAACAGACAGTTTTAACTTGGTGAGATGAATACACATCTAAGAACAGTTTCACAGATAGTTTCTTTCCAGTTCTCATTTGGGGATATTCGTTTTTTCACCAAAGTCCTTAATCTGATCCACAATGACCTTTCATACATTCCACAAAATAGAGTTTTAACCTGCTGGATCAAAAGATAGGTTTAAATTTGTTAGATGAATTTACACATCACAAAGTAGTTTCACAGATAGCTTCTTTGTAGTTTTATCTGAGAATATTCAGTTTTCACCATAGGCCTCATGAGCTACAGAATTTCCCTTTGCAGATTCTACAAAAAGAGTGTTTTGAACCTGCTGAATCAAGAGAATGTCTCTAACATTTAAGTCTTTAATCCATCTTGAATTAATCTTCGTATAAGGGGTAAGGAAAGGATCCAGTTTCAGCTTTCTACTTATGGCTAGCCAATT
>NW_016826565.1:31937-42273 GCF_001698545.2 Rhinopithecus bieti
CCTTTGTGTGTAACCCGACCTTTCTCTCTGGCTGCCCTTAACATTTTTTCCTTCATTTCAACTTTGGTGAATCTGACAATTATGTGTCCTGGAGTTGCTCTTCTTGAGGAGTATCTTTGTGCCATTCTCTGTATTTCCTGAATTTGAATGTTGGCCTGCCATACTATGTTGGGGAAGTTCTCTTGGATGATATCCTGCAGAGTGTTTTCCAACTTGGTTCCATTTTCCCCATCATTTTCTGGCACACCAATCAGATGTAGATTCGGTCTCTTCACATAATCACATATTTCTTGGAGGCTTTCTTCGTTTCTTTTTCTTCTTTTTTCTTTAGATTTCTCTTCTTGCTTCATTTCATTCATTTGAATTTCAATCACTGATACTCTTTCTTCCAGTTGATCAAGTCAGTTACTGAAGCTTGTGCATTTGTCACATAGTTCTCCTCTCATTCTTTTCATCTTTATCAGTTCTTTTAAGATCTTCTCTGCATGGATTATTCTAGTTATCTATTCATCCATTCTTTTTTCAAGGTTTTTAGTTTCCTTGCACTGGTTACATATTTCCTCCTTTAGCTCTGGGAAGTTTGTTTGACAGAAGCCTTCTTCTCTCAATTCGTCAAAGTCATTCTCCATCCAGCTTTGTTTCATTGCTGGCAATGAGCTGCATTCCTTTGGAGGGGGAGACGCACTCTCATTTTTTGAATTTCCAGCTTTTCTGCACTGCTTTTTCCCCATCTTTGTGGTTTTATCTGCCTTTGATCTTTGATGATGGTGAAGTACTGATGGGGTTTTGGTGTGAGTGTTCTTTCTGTTTTTTAGTTTTCCTTCTAACAGTCAGGACCCTCAGCTGCAGGTCTGTTGGAGTTTTCTTGAGGTCCACTCCAGACCCTGTTTGCCTGGGTATCAGCAGTGGAGGCTGCAGAAGATAGAATATTGCTGAACAGCAAGTGTTGCTGTCTGATTCTTGCTCTGGAAGCTGCATCTCAGTGGTGTACTCAGTTAAGTGAGGTGTGAGGTGTTGGTCTGCACCTAGTGAGGGATGTCTCCCAGTTAGGCTACTCAGGGGTCAGGGACCCATTTGAGCAGGCAGTCTGTCCGTTCTCAGATCTCAACCTCCATGCTGGTAGAACCACTGCTGTCTTCAAAGCTGTCTGATGGACATTTACATCTGCAGAGGTTTCTCCTCTTTTTTGTTTAGCTATGCCCTGTCCCCAGACTTAGAGTCTACAGAGGCAGGCAGGCCTCCTTGAGCTGTGGTGGACTCCACCTAATTTGAGCTTCCCAACGGCTTTATTTACCTACTTAAGCCTCAGCAATGTAGGGTACCCCTCCCCCAGACTCGCTGCCCCCTTGTGGTTAGATCTCAGACTGCTGTGTTAGAAATGAGGGAGCCTCCATGGGCACGGGACTCTCTAGGCCAGGTGTGGGATACAATCTCCTGATGTGCCGTTTGCTAAGACCCTTGGTAAAGCACAGTATAAGGGTGGGAGTTACCGGTTTTCCAGTTGTTGTGTGTCTCAATTTCCTTTGGCTAGGAAAAGGAATTCCCTTCCCCCTTGTGCTTCCCAGGTGAGGCAATGCCTCACACTGCTTCAGCTCTCGCTGGTTGGGCTGCACCCTTGGACCAGCACCAACTGTCTGATACTCCCCAGTGAGATGAACCCAACACCTCATTTGAAAATACAGAAATCACCTATCTTCTTTGTCACTCATGCCGGGAGCTGGAGACTGCAACTGCTCCTATTCGGCCATCTTGGGCACCCCCTCAGCTTCTTTCTAGTTTTTATTATGGATATTCTGTTTTTTAATCTAGACCTCAATGGACTCCCAAATGTCCCTTAGCAGATTCTACAAAAAGGATGTTTCCAACCTGCTAAATCAAAGTACATGTTTACCTCTGTGAGTTGTATCCACACTTCACAAAGCAGCTTCACAGCTAGCTTCCCTCCAGTTTTCAATAGGAAATATTCGGTTTTTCACTATAGTCCACAATGGACTACAAAATGTCTCTTTGTAGATTCAATGAAAAGATTGTTTCCAACCTGCTGAATCTAAATGAATTTGTAACTCTATGAAATGAACACACACATCAGAAAGCAATTTTATAGATAGCTTCTTTCTAGTTTTATCTGGGGATATTTGGTTTTCACTATAAGGCTCAATTGGCTCCAAATTGTTCCTTCACAAATTCTATCAAAAGAGCGTTTGCAGCCTGCTAAATCAAAAGAAAGTCTAACAAGGTTAGGAGAATCCACAAGTCACAACGTTGTTTCACAGATAACTACTTTCTAGATTTATTTGGTTATAATCTGTTTTTCACTATAATCATCAATGAGCTCCAAAATGCCCTCTGCAAATTCAAAAAAAAAAAAAAAAATTCCAACCTGCTGAATCAAAGGAATGGTGTAACTCTGTGAGATGAATTCACACATCACAAAGTAGTTTCACAGTTAGCTTCTTTCTAGCTTTCATCACGGGATATTTGGTTTTTCACTATAGGCCACAACGGGCTCCCAATTTTCCTTGGCAGATTCTACAAAAAGGGTTTCCAGTCTACTGAATCAAAAGAAAGGTTTAACTCTGTGAGACATATCCAGGCTTCACAAAGCAGTTTCACAGATAACTTCCTTCTAGTTTTGCCCAGTGACATTTAGTTTTTCACTATAAGCCACAATGAACTCCCAAATGTCCCTTTGCAGATTCAGCAAAAAGACTGTTTCCAACCTGCTGTTTCCAAATAAAGTTTTATCTCTGAGCAATGAATCCACACATAGCCAAGCAATTTCACAGATAGCTATTGCCTAGTTGTTATCAGGGGATATTCAGTTTCTTACTATAGGCCTCAAAGGTCTCTAAAATGTCTTTTCACAGATTCTACAAAAGAGTGCTTCCAACCTGCTGAAACAAAAGAATGGTTTAACTATGAGAGATGATTCAACACATCACATGGTAGTCTCACAGATAGCCTCTTTGTAGTTTTTATTTAGAGATATTCGTTTTTTCACTATAGCCCTTAATGGGCTCCAAAATGTCTCTTTGCAGATTCTACAGAAAGCGTGTTTACAATGTACCAAATCAACAAAAAGCTTTAGTCTGTGAGATGAATCCACACATCACAAAGCAGTTTGAGCGACACCTTTCTTCTAGTTTTTATCCGGAAATATTCGGTTTTTACTATATGCCTTCATGGGTTCCCAAATGTCCCTTCGTGGATTCTACATAAACACTGTTTTCAACCTGGTGAATCAAAAGTAATGTATAACTCTGTGAGATGAATCCACACAACACAAAGCAACTTCACAGAGAACTTCTTTTTAGTTTTTTTCAAGGGACATTTTGTTTTTCACTATAGGCCAAAGTGGTTTCCCAAATGTTTCTTCGCAGATACTACAAGAATATCTCTAACCTTCTGAATCAAAAGAAATGTTTAACTCTGTGATATGAATCCACACATCACAAAGCAGTTTCAGATATACCTTCTTTCTACTTCTTAACAGGAATATTCAGTTTTTCACTACAGGCATCAGTGGACACCCAGATGTCCCTTCACAGATTCTACAAGTAAAGTGTTTCCAACATCCTGAAGCAAGAGAAAGGTTTAGTCCTGTGAGATGAATCCACATATCACAAAGTAGTTTCACAGATAGCTTCTTTCTAGTTTTCATTTGGGAATATTTGGATTTTTACTATCAGCATTAATGGACTTCCAAATGTCACTTTGCAGATTCTACAAATAGAGTGCTTCCAATCTGCAAATCAAAACATAGATTTAATACTGTGAGATGAATTCACACATCATAAAGCAGTTTAGCAGATAGCACTTTTCTTATTTTTATTCGGGGATATTCAGGTTTTCACTATAGACCTCAATCGGTTCCCAAATGTCCCTTTGCAGATTCTACAAAGGGTGTGTTTGCAACCTGCTGAATAAAAAGAAAAATTGAACTCTCTAAGATGAATCCAAACTTCAAAAGCAGTTACATAGACAGCGTTTTTATATTTTCTTTCAGGGGATATTTGTTTTTTTACTCTAGGCCTTAATAAGCTTCCAAAAGTCCCTTCATTGATTCTACAAAATAGTGTTTCCAACCTACTGAATCAAAACTGAAGTTTAACTCTGTGAGACGAGTCCACACATCAGAAAGCAGTTTCACAGATAGCTTTTTTTTTTTTTCAATTTTTATGGGAAGATAACCTGTTTTTCACTATCTGCCTGAATGGGCTCCTTAATTTCCCTTCACAGATTCTACAAAAAATGTCTTTCTAAATGCTTAACCAAAATAAATGTTTGAGTGGCTGAGTTCAATTCACACATCACAAATCAGTTTCACAGATAAGTTAGTTGTAGCTTTTATCTGGGGATATTCGGTTTTAACTTTAGACCTCAATGGGCTCCAAAATTTCCCATCACAGATTCTATTAAAAAAGTATCTCCAACCTGCTGAATCAAAAGAAATATTTAACTCTGTGAAATAAATCCAAACATCACAAAGCAGTTACACAGTTTTCGTCCTTTCTGTTTTATCTGAGGATAATCAGTTTTCTCTTCAGATCTCAATGGACTCCCAAATGTCCCTTTGAAGGTGGTACAAAAAGAGTGTTTCCTATCATTCTTAGCAAACTATCACAGGAACAGAAAACCAAACACCGCATGTTCTCACTCATAGGTGAGAACCGAACAATGAGATCACTTGGACTCAGGAAGGGGAACATCACACACCAGGGCCTATCATGGGGAGGGGACGGGGAGGGTTTACATTGGGAGTTATACCTGATATAAATGATGAATTGATGGGTGCTGACGAGTTGATGGGTGCAGCACACCAACATGACACAAGTATACATATGTAACAAACCTGCACGTTATGCACATGTACCCTAGAACTTAAAGTATAATAAGAAAAAAAAAAGATTGATACCCAGAATAAAAATGTGCAAGGAATATACGATCCAGGTTTTCAGAAACAAAAATAAAATTTAAAATATGGACAATAACGTATGTATATCATCATTAGTAATCCAAGAAATGCAAATCAAAGAATATATATATAATTTGTATTTACTAAATTGGCAAAGAAAAAAAAAGAGTGTTTCCAATCTACATATTCAAAAGAATGTTTTAAATCTGTGAAATAAATCAAGGGATCAGAAAGCAGTAACACAGACAGCTTCTTCATCGTTTTCATCTGGAACTATTTCCTTTTTCACCATAAGAATAAATGAGCTCCCAAATGTCCCTTCCCAGATTTTCAGAAAGAGTGTTTTCAACCTGCTGAATCAAAAGAATGGTTTAACTCAGTGAGATGAATCCACACATCACAAAACAGTTTCACAGCTAGCTTCTTTATAGTTTATATCCAAGGATAATATGTTTTTCACTATAGACCTCAATGGGCTCCCAAATGTCCCTTCAGAGATTTTACATAAAAACTGTTTCCAACCTGGTGAATCAAAAGAACGATTTATCTCTGTGAGATGAGTCTACACAACACAAAGCAGTTTCACAGGCAGCTTCCTTTTAGTTTTTATCAAAGGATATTCGGTTTTACAGTATAGGTGAAAATGGGTTCCCAAATGTCCCTTTGCAGACACTACAAAAATATGTCCAACCTTTTGAATCAAAAGAAAATTGTAACTCTGTAAGATTAATCCACACATCAAAAAGCAGTTTCACAGATAGCTTCTTTCTAGTTTTTCTCATGGGATATTGGTTTTTTCATTATAGGCATCAGTGAGTTCTGAAATTTCCATTCTTAGATTGTACAGAAAGAGTGTTTCCAATCTGCTGAATCATTAGCAAGGTATAAATGTGTAAGCTGAATTCACACATCACAAAGAAGTTTCACAGATAACTTCTTTCTAGTTTTTATTTTTGAATATTCTATTTTTCACCACATGCTTCAGTGGGTTCAGAAATATGTCTTTGCAGAATTTGGAAAAGGAATGTTTCCAAATTGCTGAATCAAAAGTAAGGTTTAACTCTGTGAACTGAAAGGGACATGTTACATAGCAGTTTCAAAAATAGCATTTTTCTAGTTTTTATTGCAGAATATCTGGTTTTTCACTCTAGGCCTCAATGGGCTCTGAAATGTACCTCTGCAGATTCTACAAAAAGACTCTTTCCCATCTGCTGAATAAAAAGAAAACTTTAACTCTGTGAGATTAATCCACATATAAGATACTCGGTTTTTCACTATAGCCCTCTGATGACTTTGAAATATTCATTCAGTTTCTACTAAAAGATTTGTCCCAACCTGCTGAATCAAAAAAAGAAGGGTTAGCTCTGTGAGCTGAAACCACACATCAAAAGCGGTTTCACAGATACCTTCTTTCTAGTTTTTATTGCAGGATATTCAGTTTTTCACTATAGACCACAGTGGGCTTCAAAATGTCTTTCACAGATTATAGAAAAATAGTGTTTTCAACCTTCAAAATGAGAGGAAAGATTTAGCTCTGTAAGTGAATCCACTTATCACAAAGCAGTTTCACAGAGACTTTACTTCTAATTTTTATCATGAGATACTCGATTTTTCACTAAAGGCCCCAGTGGCCTCTGAAATGTCATTTCACAGATTCTACAAAAAAGTGGTTCCAATATGCTAAATCAAAAGGAAGGTTAACTCTGTGAGCTGAATCCACACATCACAAAGCAGTTTCACAGATAGCTCCTATGAGATTTTATCACATGATAATTCAATTTTTCTTTAGAGGCTACACTGGGCTCCAAAATGTTTCTTTGCAGATTCTACAAAAGACTGTTTTCAAGCTGCTGAATCAAAAAATAGTCTAACTCTGTGTGGTGATTCCACACACCAGAAAGCAGTTTCAACAATAGCTAGTTTCTAGGTTTCAGGCAGAATATTCAATTACTCCCTAAAGTTCTCAGTGGGTTAACTCTCTCAGAGTTAATTTTTTTTTTTTTATTCATCAGTATGGAAGCACTCTTCTTGGAGAATCTGATAAGGACATTTAATATCCCATTGAGGCTTATGTTGAAAAACCGAATATCCCCAGAAGAAATAGAAAGAAGCTATCTGTGAAACTGCTTTGTGATATATCGATTCATCTCACAGAGTGAAATCTTTCTTTTGATTAGGCAGTTGGAACATTCTTCTGGTAGGATGTGTGAAGGGACATTTGAAAGGGCATTGAGGCCTATGGTGAAAAATCAAATATTCCCAAATAAAAAGAAGTTACCCGTGGAACTGCGTAGAGCATGCAAAGGGATATTTGGGAGCACATTAATGCATATTGTAAAAAGCCGAATATCCCCATATAAAAACTAGAAAGGAGCTACCTGTGAAACTTCTTTGTGACATGTGGATTCTCCTCACAGAGTTAAACCTTCTTTGGATTCAGCAGGTTGGAAACACTTTTCTTGTAGAATCTGCGAAGGGATATTTTGTAGCACATTGATTTCTATGGTGAAAACCAAATATTTCCAGATAAAACTAAAGGGAAACTATCTGTGAACGTGCTTTGTAATGTGTGGATTCATCTCACAGAATTAAATCTTTCTTTTGATTCAGCAGGTTGGAAACACTCTTCTTGTAGAGTCTTCAAAGGAACATCTGGGAGCCCATTGAGGCCTATGGTGAAAATTGAATATCCCCAGATAAAACTAAAAGAAGTTATCTGTGAAACTGCTTTGTGATGCATTAATTTATCTCAAAGAGTTACACCTTTATTTCGATTCAGAAGTTTGCAAACACTCCTCTTGTAGAATCTGCAAAGGGACATTTGGGAGCCCATTGGAACATATGGTGAAAAACTGAATACTTCCAGATAAAAACTTGAAAGAAGCAATATGTGAAAGTGCTTTGTGATGTGTGAATGCATCTCACTGAGTTAAAGGTTTGTTTTGATTCAGCAGGTTGGAGGCACTCTTCTGGTAGAATCTGCAAAGTGACATTTGGGAACTTATTGAGGCCTATGGAGAACAACCAAATATCCATATAGAAAACTAGAAAGAAGCTATCCATGAAACTGCTTTGTGATGTGTGCATTCAACTCACGTAGTTAAACACTTCTTTTAGTAGGTTGGAAACATTATTCTGATAGAATCTGCAAAGGGACTTTTGAGAGCCCAATGAGGTCTATGGTGAAAAACCGAATATTCCCAGAGAAAAAACTAAATAGAAGCTATCTGAGAAACTGATTTGTGATTTGTGGTTTCATCTCTCATAGATAAACCCTTCCTTTCATTCAGCTGGTTCAGAACATTCTTTGGAAACCTTTGAGGTCTATGGCGAAAAACCAAGTATCTCCTGATAGAAACTAGAAAGAAGCTATCTGTGAAACTACTTTGTGATGTGTGGATTCAACTCACAGAGTTAAACAAATTTTTTGATGCAGCAGATTGGAAACACTTTTATGCTAGAATATGAGAAGAAACATTTGAAAGCTTATTGAGGCCTATGGTGACAAACAAAACATCTTCAGATAAAAACTAGAAAGAGTGCACCTGTGAAACTATGGTGTGATGTGTAGATTATTCTCTCAGAGATTAAACCTTTCTTTTGATACAGCAGGTTGAAACAGTCTTCTGGTAGAAACTGTGAAGGTACATTTGGGAGCTCATTGAGGTTGATGGTGAAAAACAGAATATCCACAGATAAAAGCTAGAAAGAAGCTATCTGGGAAACTACTTTGTGATGTGTGGATTCATCTCACAGACATAAATTTTCTTTTGATAGAGCAGGTTGGAAACATTCTTTTTCTAGAATCAGCGAAAGGACATTTGGGAGCACTTTAACGGTTATGGTGAAAAACTGAATATCCACAAATAAAACTAAAATAAACTATCTGTGAAATTGCTTTGTGAGGTTTAGATTAATATCACGGAGTTAAACCTTTCCTTTGATTCAGAATGTTGGGACCACTCTTCTTGGAGATTTGCAATGGGACATTTGGGAGCCAATTGAGGCCTATGGTGAAAAATGGAATATTTGCAGATAGTGACTGGAAAGAAGCTATCTGTGAAACTGTTTTTTGATATATGGATTCATCTCACAGATTTAAACTTTTCTTTTGATTCAGCAGGTTGGAAACACCCTTCTTGTAGAATCTGTGAAGGGACATTTCGGGGCCCATTGAGATGTATGGTGAAAAACTGAATATCCCCAGATAAAAACTAGAAAGAAGCTATCTGTGAAACTACTTTGAGAGACGTAGACTTATCTCACAGAGTTAAACCATTTCCTCATTAAGTATGTTTGAAACACTCTTCAAATCTTTGAAGGGACATTAGGGTATTCATTGAGGATTACGACAAAAAACCGAGTATCCCCAGAAATAAAACTAGATAGAAGCCCTCTGTGAAACTCTTTTGTGATGTGTGGATTCATCTCACAAAGTTAAACCTGTCTTTCAATTTAGGATGTTGGAAACACTCATCTTGTAGAATCTGCAAACAGACATTTGGTAGCCCATTGAGGCCAATGGTGAAAAATTAAACATCCCCATTTAAATATAGGCAAGAGGCAATCTGGAAACTGCTTTGTGGTGTGTGGATTCATCTCATGGAGTTAAACCTTTCTTCTGGTTTAGCAGGTTTGAAAACTCTTCCTGTAGAATCTGCGATGGAACATATTGGAGCATATTGAGGCCAATGGTGAAAAAACAAATATCCCCAGATAAAAATTAGAAAGGGAAGCTATCTCTGAAGGGACTTTGTTATGTGTGGATTCATCACACAGACTAAAACCTTTTCTTTTGATTAAGCAGGTTGGAAATGCTCCTATTGTAAATTCTGCAATGGGAAATTTGGGAACCCTTTGAGGCCTATAGGGAAAAATTGAATATCCCTGGAAAGGAAATAGAAAGAAGGTATGTGTGAAACTGCTTTGTGATGTGTCGACTCATATTTCAGAGATGAGAATTTTTTTTGTGTGTCAGCAGGTCAGAAACACTGTTCTTGTAGAATCTGCAAAGGGACATTTTGTAGCCTATTGAGGCCTATGATGAAAACTGAATACCCCAGATAAAATTTAGAAAGAAGTTACCTGTGAGAGTGCTGTGTGGTATGTTTATAAATCTCTCAAAGGTAAATTTCTCTTTTGATTCAGCTGGTTGGAAAACCTGTCTGTCAAACTACTTTTTGTTTTGTGGATTCATCTCACAGAGTTAAACCTTTCTTTTGATTAAGCAGGTTGGAAAAACTGTATTTGTAGAGTCTAGAAGGGACAGTCAGGAGCCCATTGAGAACTAAGGTAAAAAGAAAATATCCCCAAATGAAAAGCAGAATAAGCTATCTGTGAAACTGCTTTCTGATGTGTGGATTTATCTCAATGTTAAACTTTATTTATTTATTTATTTATTATTTATTTATTTATTTATTT
>NW_016826565.1:46562-77842 GCF_001698545.2 Rhinopithecus bieti
TTCAGCATGTTGGAAACACTTGTCTTTTTTAGTATATGTGAAAAAATTTGATAGCCCACTGAGGCCTACAGTGAAAACTGAATATCCCATATAAAACTAGAAAGAAACTATCTGTGAAACTGTTTTGTGATGTGTGGGTTCACCTCACAGTGTTAAACCTTTCTTTCATCTCAGCAGGTTGGCAACACTCTTCTTGTAGGAACTGAGAAAGGATATTTGGGAGCCCATGAGGCCTGTTGTGAAAAACTGAATATCCCAAGATAAAAACTAGAAACAGCTACCTGTGAAACTGTTCTGTGATGTGTAGATTGAGCTCACAAAGTTAAACCTTTCTTTTGATGCAGCAGGTTGAAAACACTTTTTGTTGTATAATCTGTGAAGGAACATTGGAAAGTCCACTGAGGCCTATGGTGAAAACCTGAATATCCTTAGATAAAAACTAGAAAGAAGCTACCCAAAAGTCTGCTTTGTGATATGTGAATTCATCTCACAGAGTTAAACATTTCTGTTGATTCCTCAGGATAAAGACACCTTTTGAAGAATCTGAAGGGTGATTTGAAATCACGTTGAGGCATATGGTTGAAAATCAAATCTTCTGATGAATGCTACATAGAATATATCTGAGGAACTGTTTCGTGATTTGTGGATTCATCTCACAGAAGTAAACCTTTCTTTTGGTTCAGCAGGTGGGAAACACACATTTTGAAGAATCTGCTAAGGGACGTTCAGGAGCCCATTGAGCCTGTATGAAGAAAATTTATATCCCTAGACAAAACTAGAAAGAAACAATCTGTGAAACTGCTTTTTGATGTCTGGATTCTACTCACAGAGTTAAAATTTATTTTGAATCATTGGGTTGGAAACATTATTTTTGTAGAAATTGCTAAGAGACATTTGGGAGTCCATTGAGGTTTACGGTGAAAACTTGGATATTCCCAGTTACAACTACAAAGAAGCTTTCTCTGCAAGTGCTTTGTTATTTGTGGAATCATCTCACAGAGTTAAACATTTATTTTGATTCAGCAGATTGAAAACACTGTTTCTGTGGGATCTGCAAAGGAATATTTTGGATCCCATAGAAACCAATGCTGAAAAACAGAATATCCCAAGATAAAAAAAAAAAAAAAACAAAAAAAAAAAAAAAAAAAAACTATCTGTGAAACTGCTTTGTGATGTGTGAATTCATCTCACAGAGTTTAAAGTTTCTTTTGATTCAGCAGGTTATATACGTACTTACTATAGGACATGCAAAGGGACAATCAAAAATCCATTCAGGCCTATGGTGAAAAATTGAATATCCCCAGATAAAACTACAAAGACGCCTCTGTGAAAGTGCCTTGTGATGTGTGGATTCATCTCTAAGGGTTATTATTATTTATTTATTTTTTTTGTGGCAGCATGTTGAAAATACTCCTTTGTAGAATTTGTGAAGGGACATTTGGGAGCCCTTTGAGGACTACAATGAAAACTCTAATATTTTTCAAAAGAAACTAGAAAGAAACTATGTGTGAAACTGCTTTGAGATGTGTGGATTCGTCTCAGAGAATTAAACATTTCTTTTTATTCAGCAGGTTGAAAACACCGTTTTGAAGAATTTGCGAAAGAAGATTCAGGAGCCCATTGAGGCCTATGAAGAAAAACCGAGTATCCCCAGGTAAAAACTGGAAAGAAGCAGTCCAAAAAACTTTTTTCGTATGTGCCAGTTCGTCTCACAGAGTTCAACCATTCTTTTGATTCAGCATGTTGGAAACACTCTTTTTGTAGCATCTGCGAAGACAGAATCAGGAGTCTATTGAGGCCTATGGTTGAAAACTGAGTGTCCCCACATAAATACTAGAAAGAAGCCATGTGTGAAACTACTTTTTGATGTATGGATTCATTTCACACAGTTAAACCATTTTTTATTCAGCAGCCTGAAAACACTCTTTTTTGTAGAATGTTCAAAGGGACATTCAGGAGCCTATTGAAGCTTATGCTGAAAAAACAAGTATTCCCAGGTAAAAACTTGAAGGAAGCTATCTGTCAATCTGTTTTTTGATGTATGAATTCATCTCACAGAGTTAAACCTTTCTTTTGATTCAGCCGTTGGAAACACTCTTTTTTTAGAATGTATGAAGAGACATTCAGGAACCCACTGAGGCATATGGTAAAAACTAAATACCCTGATAAAAGCTAGGAACATGGTATATGCGAAACAATTTGTGATGTGCATTTATCTTGCTGAGTTAAAAATTTCTTTTGATTCAGCAGGTTAGAAACACTCTTTTTCTAGAGTCTGCAAAGGGACATTCAGTAGCCAATTGAGGCCTATGGTGAAAACCAACTATCCCGAGATAAAACTAGAAAGAAGATATCTGTGAAACTCCTTTGTGATATGTGGATTCATCTCACAGAGTAAAACAGTTCTTTTTATTCAGTAGGTTGAAAACATTCTTTTTTAGAATGTCAGAATGGACATCTGGGATCCCATTCAGGCCAATGATGAAAACAGTGTATCCCATGATAAAACTACAAAGAGACTATCTGTGAGACTGCTTTGTGATGTACAAATTCATCTCAAATAGTTAAAACTTTCTTTTGATTGAGCATGTTGGAAAAAGTCTTTTAGTAGAATCTACAAAGGGACATTTCGGAGTACATTGATGCCTATGGTGAAAAACTGAATATCTCCAGATAAAACTAGAAAGAAGGGATCTGTGAAACGGCTTTATGATGTGTAGGATTCATCTAGAGTTAAATTTTTCTTTTGATTCACCATGTTGGAAAACACTTAATTGTATAATATGTGAGGAATTTCATGAGCCCCCTTTGAAAAGGTCTATGTTGAAAAAGAAATATCACAAAAAAAAAAAAATAGGAAGAAGCTATCTGGAAATATTTGTGATGTGGATTATTCACAGAGTTATCAACTTTCTCTGATTCACCAAGTTGGAATCCTCTTTTTATGAATTTGTGAGGACTTTCGTTCACGTGGCTGTGGGTGGAAAGCAAATATCCCCGGATAAAACTAAAAAGCAGCTATCTGTAAATTGTTTTGTAGATATGTAGGATTTGTTTAAAGTAAAAGCTTCTTTTGATTTGAGTTTGAAAATGTCTTTTCATGAATATGTGAGGGACATCAAGAACCCCATTGGATACTATGGTGAAAATTGAATATCCCAGTTAAAACTAGAAAGGAAATATCTGTAAAACTTTTGTGATATATGGTTTCATCTCAAAGTAAACCTTTTATTTTGTTCAATGAGTGGCAAACCCTTTTGTAGAATCTGTGAACTGCAATCAGAGGACTTTAACCTTGCAGAAAAAATACCACCACCAAAGAATTGGAAAAAAGCTATCTGTGGAACTGCTTTATGATGTATGGATTCAGCTCACAGAGTTAAACCTTTCTTTTAATCAGCAGGTGGGAAACATTTTTTTGTGTGGAATCTGCAAAAAGACATTTTGGAGCCCATTGAAGACTATGGTAAATAACTGAATATCCCCAGATAAAAAAACAAAAGAAGCTATCTGTGAAGCTACTTTCTTATGTGTGGGTCACCTCACAGAATTAAACTTTTGTTTTGATTCATCACATTGAAAGCATTCTTTTATAGAATCTGCAAAAGATATTCTTGAGCCCGTTGAGGCCTGTGGTGAAAACAGAATATTTCCTGATAAAACTAAAGAGAATCTATCTGTGAAACTGTTTTTTTGTGAGGATTTATCTCACAGAGTGAAATATTTCTTATGAATGAGCAGTTTGGAAACAGTTTTTGTAGAGTCTGCAAAGAAATATATGACAGTCCATTGAGATCTAAGGTGAAAAACTGACTATCAGAAGATAGAGGCTAGAAAGAAGCCATCTGTAAAACCATTTTGGTATGTGTGGATTCATGTCACATAGTTAAACCTCTTGTTTTGTCTCAGCAGGTTGAAAGCACTCTTTTTATAGAATCTGTGAAGGGACATTCAGGAGCCCATTAGGTCTATGGTAAAATACTGAATATCCCCAGATAAAAACTAGAAACACGCTGTGACACTGCTTTATGATGTGTTGATTCATCTCTCAGAGTTAATCCTTTCTTTTGAATGAGCAGGTTGGAAACCCACTTTTTGTAGAATTTGTGAAGAGACTTTGGAATCCCATTTTGGCCTATGATGAAAAACAGAAAACCTTCAGATGCAAACTAGAAAGAAGTTATCTGTGAATCTGCTTTATGATGTGTGGATTCATCTCACAGTGTTAATCCATTCTTTTAATTCAGAAGATTGGAATCACTGTTTTGTAGAGTCTGTGAAGGAATATTTTGGAGCCCTTTAGGCATGTGGTGAAAACTAAATGTCCCCAGATAAAACTAGAAAAAAGTTGTGTGAAACTGTGAAACTGTTTTGTGATGTACAGATTCATCTCACAGAAGTAAATCTTTATTTTGATTCAGCAGATTAAAACACTCTTTTGCATAATCTGTCAAGAGACATTTGAAAGCTCATTGAGGCCTTGGTAAAAAACTGAATATCCCCAGATAAAAATTTTTTAAAAAGCTACCTGTAAAACTGATTTGTGATGGGCGGATTTATCTCACACAGTTAAAACTTTCTTATGATTGAACAGGTTAGAAAAACTCATTTTGTCGAATCTGGAAAGGGACAGTTGAGTCCATTGAGGTCTAGGATGAAAAACTGAATATTCCTAGATAAAACTAGAAGAAAGCTTCTGTGAAACTTCTTTGTGATGTGCGGATTCATCCCACAGAGTTAAACATTTCCTTACATTCAGCACGCTGGAAACACTGTTTTTGTAGAATTTTTGAAGGGACATTCAAGAGCTTACTGAGGCCTATAATGAAAAATCAAATATCTTCCAAAAGAAACTGGAAAGAAGCTATCAGTGAAACTGCTTTGTGATGTGCGGATTCATCCCACAGAGTTAAACATTTCTTTACATTCAGCACGCTGGAAACACTGTTTTTGTAGAATTTTTGAAGGGACATTCAAGAGCTTACTGAGGCCTATCAAGAAATATGGAATATCCTTAGATGAAAACTAGAAATAATCTATCTGTCAAACTGCTTTTTGATATGTGGGTTCATCTCACAGAGTTCAACAGTATTATTGATTCAGCAGGTTGGAAATCCTCATTTTTTAGAATCTGCGAAGGGACATTTGAAAGCCCATTGAGGCCTAAGGTGAAAAACTGAAGATCTGCAGATAAAACTAGAAAGAAGCTATCCATGAAACTGTTTTGTGATGTGTAGATTCATCTCACAGAGTTAAACCTTTCTTTTGATTCAGGAGGATGGAAATCCTTTATTATTAGACTGTGCAGAGGGACATTTGGCAACCGTTTAAAGTCTATGATGAAAAATTGAATATCTCCCAATAGAAACTAGAATGAAGCTCTCTGTGAAACGGCTCTATGATGTGTGGATCCATCATACAGAGGTAAATCTTTTTGATTCAGCATGTTGGAAACACCCTATTTGTAGAATCTACAAAGAAACGCTTGGGAGCCTATGGAGGCCTATGTTGAAAAACCAAATATCTCAGGATAAATCCCAGAAAGAACCTATTTGTGAAACTCCTTTTGATTGTGGATTTATCTCAATAAGTTAAGTTTTCTTTTGGTTTAGCGATGGAAACACTCTTTTCTAGAATTTGTAAAGAGACATTCAAGATCCCATTGAGTTATGTGGGAAAAAAAAAGAATATCCTCAAATAGAAACTAGAAAGAAACTATTTATGAAACTGCTTTGTGATGTGTAGATTATCTCACAGGGTAGTATCTTGCTTTGATTCAGTAGGTTGGAAACACTCTTTCTGTAGAATCTGTGAAGAGAAATTTGGGAGCCCATGGATACCTGAAATGAAAACCTGAATATCACAAATCAAAAACTAGAATGAAGCTATCCGTGAAAATTCTTTGTGATTCATAGATTCATCTCAGAGACTTAAGCATTTCCTTTTATTCAGCAAGTTGAAAACACTTTTTTGTAGAATCTGTGAAGAGACATTTGGGAGTCACTTTATCCTAAGGTGAAAACGGAATATCCGCAGATAAAACTAGAAAGAGGCTATCTGTGGAACTGCTTTCAGATGTGTGGATTCATCTCTCAACGTTAAAGCTTTCTTTTGATTCAGCAGGTTGGAAACTCCATTCTTGTAGAATCTGTGAAGGGACATTCAGAAGCCAATTTTGGCCTATGGTGAAAAATAGAATATCCTTAGATGAAAACTAGAAAGAAGCTGTCTGTGAAACTGCTTTGTGATGTGTGGATTCATTTCACAGTGTTAAATCTTTCTTTTGATTCATCACATTGCATTGGAAACACACTTTTTGTAGAATTTGCAAGCGAATATTCAGAAGCCCATTGAGGAACATAGTGAAAAACAAAATATTTCCATATAGAAACTAGAAAGAAGCTATATGTGGAACTACTTTTTGATATGTAATTCATCTCTCAGTGTTATCCTTCTCTTTTGATTCAGCAGATTGCAAACACTCTATTTGTAGAATATGTGAAGGGACATTCTGGAGCCCATTCAGATTTTGGTAAAAAAGAATATCCCCAGATAAAAACTAGAAAGAAGCTATAAGTAAAACTGCTTTGTGATACGTGGATTCTTCTTACAGAAGTAAACCTTCTTTTGATTCAACAGGTTAAAACACTCTTTTGTAGAATCGGCGAAGGGATATTCTGAAGCCCATTGAGGCCGATGGTGAAAAACCAAATATCCCCAGATAAAAACTTGAAAGCAATTATCTGTGAAACTGCATTGTGATGTGTGAATTCATCTCACACAATTAAACTTTTATTTTGATTTAGCACATTGGAAACACTCTTTTGTAGAATTTGTGAAGAGTCATAAAACACCCATTGAGGCCGATGGTGAAAAACTGAATATCCTCAGATAGAAACTAGAAAGTAGCTATCTATGAAACTGTTTTTTGATGTTTAGAATCATCTCACAGAGTTAAACCTTTCTTTTGATTCAACACATTGGCAAAACTCTTTTTGTAGAATCGTTGAAATGACATTCAAGAGCCCATGGAGGCCCATGGTGAAAACCAAAATATTTCCAATTAAAAATGTGAAAGAAGGTATCTATGAAAATGTTTTGTGATGTGAGGATTCGTCTCATGGAGTGAAACAATTTTCTTTATTCAACAGATTGGAAACACTGTGTTTGTAGAGTCTGCACAGGAATATTCAGGAGCCCATTGAGAGTTATGGTGAAAACTGAATATCCCAAGATAAAACTAGAAAGAAGCTTTTTGTGAAACTGCTTTGTGATGAGTGGATTCGTCTCCCAGAGGAAAGATTTCTTTTGATTTAGCAGGTTGGAAATAGTATTTTTATAGATCTGTGAATGAACATTTTGAAGTCCATTGAGGTTTATGGTAAAAAACTGAATATCCCCAGAATAAACTAGAAAGAAACTATCTGTGAAACTGCTTTGTGATGTGTGGATTCATCTCACACAGTTAGACACTTCTTCTGATTCATCTGGTTGGAAACACTCTTTTTATTGAATCCTTAATGGGACATTCAGTGCCCATTGTGGCCTATGGTGGAAAACTGAATGTCCCAGGGTTAAAGCTAGAAGGATGATATCTGTGAAACTGCTTTGTGTTGCGTGGATTCATCTCATGAAGTTAAACCTTTCTTTTGATTTAGCACGTTGGAAACACTTTTTGTAGAATTTGTGAAGAAACATGAAAACACCCATAGAGTCCTACAGTGAAAAACCAAATATCCTCAGATAGAAACTAGAAAGTAGCTATCCATGAAATTGCTTCTTGATGTAGAATCATCTCACAGTGTTAAACGTTTCTTTTGATTCAGCACGTTGGAAACACTCTTTTTATAGAATTATTGAACTGACATTCAAGAGCCCATCGAGGCCTATGGTGAGAAACCGAATATTTCCAATTTAAAACGTGAAGGAAGATATCTATGGAAATGCTTTGTAATGTGAGGATTCATCTCACAGAATGAGACATTTCCCTTGATTCAGCAGGTTGGAAACACTGTTTTTGTAGAGTCTGCAAAGGGATATTCAGGAGCCCATTGAGAATTATGGTGAAAAACTGAATATCCCAAGATAAGAACTGGAAAGAAGCTTTCTGTGAAACTGCTTTGTGATGAGTGGATTCATATCCCAGGGGAAAGTTTTCTTTTGATTCAGCCAGTTGGAAATATTCTTTTTGTTGAATCTGTAAAGTGACATAGAGAGCCCATTGTGCCCTCTAATGAAAAATTGAATATCCCGAGATTAAAACTAGAAGAGCAATATCTGTGAAACTGCTTTGTAATGTGTGGATTCATCTCACACAGTTAAACCTTTATTTTGATTCAGTGGATTGGAAACACTCTTTTTGAAGGACCAGCAAGGGGCTATTGGGAGCCCATTGAGGCCTATGTTGAAAAAAATGGGCATTCCCAGATAAAAACTAGAAGGAAGTTATATGTGAAACTTCTTTGTGATATGGGGATTAATCTCAAAGAGTTAAACCATTCTTTTGCTTCAGCATGTTAGAAACGCTCTTTTGTAGAATCTGTGAAGGAGCATTCAGGAGACCCTTAAAGCATACTGTGAAAACTGAATATCCTCAGAAAAAAAACTAGAAAGAAGCTATCCGTGAAACTGCTTTGACTCGTGTGTATTCATCTTATAGAGTTAAAACTGTCTTTTGTTTCAACAGGTTGGAAAAACCCTATTTGTTTAACATCCCACAAGACATTCTTGACCCCATTGAGGCCTATCATAAACAACCGAATATTACCACCAAAAGACTAGAAAAAAGCAATCTGAAACTGCTTCACATATGTGGATTCATCTCACACAGTTAAACCATTTTTTTGATTCAGCATGTTAGAAACACTCCTTTTGTAGAATCTGTGAAGGGACATTCAAAAGCACATTGGGGCCTATGGTGGAAAACCAATTATCCCTAGATAAATCTGGAAAGAAACTATTTGAGAAATGCTTGTGTTATGTAAATTCATTTCAAAGTTAAACCCTTTTTTAGATTCAGCAGTTTGGAAACACTCTTTTTTAAAAATCTTCAAAGGGACAATCAGGAACACATTGAGGCCTATGGTGAAAAACAGAATATTCCCATATAAGAACTAGAAATAAGCTGTCTGTGAAAGGCTTTGTGATGTGTGGATTCACCTCACAGAGTTAAAACTTTCTTTTCTTTCAGCAGGTCAGAAACATGCCATTTGTAGAATATCCAATGGGACATTTTTGAGCCCATTGAGACATATTGTAAAAAACTGAATATCACCACAAAAAGCTAGAAAGAAGCAATCTTTGAAACTGCTTCATGGTGTGTGGATTCATCTTACAGAGATAAATGATTATTTTGATTCAGCAGAATGGAAACACACTTTTTGTAGAATCTGCAAAAGGACTTTCGGAAGACCATTGGGACCTCTAGTAAAAAAACGGGTATCCCTAGATAAACACTAAAAGGAAACTATTTGGAAATTATTGTGTTGTGTGAATTCATTTCAAAGCTAAAACTTTTCTTTTCTTATTCAGCATTTTGGAAACACCATTTTTGTAGAATCTGCAAAGGGATATTCAGGAGCAAATTGAGGCCTATGGTGAAAACCAAATATCTCCAGATAAAACCAGAAAGAAGCTAACTGTGAAATTGTTTTGTGATGTGTAGATTCATCTCACAAAGTTAAACCTTTCTTTTGATTAAGCAAGTTTGAAATACTTTTCTTGCAGAATCTTGAAAGGGACAGGTGGGAGCCCAAAGAGGCCTACAGTGAAAAGCCAAATATCCACAGATACAAACTAGAAATAAGCTATCTGTGAAACTGTTTTGTGATGTGTGCATTTATCGCACAGTGTTAAATCTTCTTTTGATACAGCAAGTTGGAAGTAATATTCTTGTAGAATCTGTGAAGGGACATTTGGGAGCCCATTGAGGCCTATGGTGAAAAAAATCTCCAGATTAAAACTGGATAGAAGTTAACTGTGAAGCTGCTTTGTGATGTGTTGATTCATCTCATAGAATTAAACATTTCTTTTGATTCAGCAGGATGGAAATACCCATTTTGTAGAACCTGCAAAGGGTCATTTGGGATCCCATTGAGGCATTTGGTGAAAAATCAGTATCTTCTGATAAATGCTACATGGAATCTATCTGTGAAACTGCTTTATGATGTGGACATTTATCTCACAGTGTTAAACTTTTATTTTGATTCAGCCAGTTGGAAACACTCTTTTTGTAGAATCTGTGAAGGGACATTGAGAGCCCATTGTTGCCTATGGTGAAAAAACGAATATCCCAAGATTAAAACTAGAAGGACAATATCTGTGAAACTCCTTTGTGGTGTGTGGATTCATCTCACACATTTAAAACTTTCTTTTGATTCAGTGGGTTGTAGACACTCTTTTGTACAATGTAGAAACAGGCATTAGAGAACTAAATGGGTCCTATGGTGAAAAACTGAATATCCCCAGAAAATAACTAGAAAAAAAAACAGATGTGAACCTGCTTTGTGAATGTGGATTCATCTCATAGAATTAAACATTTATTTTGATACACCAGGTTGGAAACATTGTTTTTAGAATCTATGAAAAGAAAGTCATGAGCCCATTGAGGTGAAAATCAAATATCCCCAGATAAAACTCAAAGAACATTACCTGTAAAACGGCTCCGTGTTCTTTTGGAAAAAAAGGAGTTCTTTTGATTCAGTAGGTTGAAAACTCTCATTTGTAGTATCTAGGGGTAATTTGGGATCCTTTTGGGCCTATGGTGAAAAGAAAATATCCCAAGACATAAACTAGAAAGAAGCTATTTGTGAAACTGCTTTGTGATGAGTGGATTCATCTCCCAGACTGAAACTTTCTTTTGATTTAGTAGGTTGGAAACACACTTTTTGTAGATCTGTGAATGGACATTCAGGAGTCCATTGAGGCCTATGATAAAAAACAGAATACCCCAGATAAAACTAGAAAGAAGCTATCTGTGAAACTGCTTCATAATGTGTGGATTCATCTCACAGAGTTAAACCTTTCTTTTGATTCAGCCAGTTGGAAACATTCTTTTTTGTTGAATCTGTGAAGGGACATTGAGAGCCCATTGTGACCTATGATGAAAAATTAATATCCTGAGATTAAAACTAGAAGGACAATATCCATGAAACTTCTTTGTGATGTGTGGATTAATCTCACACACTTAAACATTTCTTTTGATTTAGCAGATTGGAAACACTCTTTTTGTACAATCTACGAGGACACATTCAGGAACTAATTGGAGCCTATGGTGAAAAACTGAATATCCCCAGATAATAACTAGAAAGAAACCAGCTGTGAAACTGCTTTATGATATGTGGATTCATCTTACACAGTTAAACCTTTCACAGTCTAAGCCTTTCTCTTTCGATTCCCGCGCTGCGCGAAGCATTTCCTTTCTTTTCCTCTTTTTTCTTCTTGGAATCTGCGAAATAGACAAGTCATGACCCCCATGATGTTTATACGGAAAAGCCGAATATCCCCTGGATAAAAATAAAAGAAAAAGCTATCTGTGATACTACTTTGTGATGTGTAAATTCGATTTCCCAGAGTTTGAACACTTCTTTTGAATTCAGGAGGTTGGAAACACTCCTTTGTCAAAATCTGCGATAGAGACATTTGGCGAGTCTTTGAAGCTTAAGGTGACAACTGAAATATCAGCAGATGAAAGACTAGAAAGAAGGTATCTGTGAAACTATTTTGTGATGGGTGGCATTTGTCCTCACAGAGTTTAAATCTTTCTTTGTATTCACTAGGTTGGAAACACTTTTGCAAAAAGCAAAAAAGACATTTGGGTGCGCCATTGCTTTGCTATGTTCAAAAAGTGAATATCCTAGATTGAAAACAGAAAGAAGGCTACCTGGTGAAATGGTTTTGGAGGTGTGGATTCATTGAGTAGAGTAAAAATTTTCTTCTGTCTCTGGATTCAAGTGTTGGAACACTTTTTTTGTACGAATTGGAAGAGAGGGGAGAGATTGGAGCACATTGATGCTATCGTGAAAAATCAATTATCCCCAGAATGAAACTAAAATATACTATGATGAGAAACTGTTTTGTGATGTGTGGATTCATTTCACAAAGGTAACTCTTTGTTCTGTGATTCAGCCAGTTGGAAACATGCGTTTTTGGTGGAATCTGTGAAGGGATATTTTGTGGAGTCCACTGAAGGTCTACAAGGAGAAGCTGAATATTTACAGTTAAAAAAACTTGAAAGAAACTATTCATACGAAACTGCTTTTTGATACGTGGATTCGTTCTCACAACAGTTAAACCTTTCTCTCTATAACATTTCGATTGGAAAAAGCTCACATATATCTAAAACAGCCGATCTTGTGAAGGGACATTTGGAGCGCCTTCTGAGCCTATGGGTGAAAAAGTTGAATATCCCCAGAGAAAAACTAGAACCAACCTATCTGCTGAAATGGGCTTTCTAATGTGTTGGATTTATCTCACGAGTTAAACCTTATTTTGATTCCCAGGTTGTGAATGCTCTCCTGTGGGATCCGCAAAAGGGACATTGATAGTCATGAGCCTACAAGCGAACAAACTGCATATTTTGAGGGAAAAAAACATAGAAACGAGCTGATATGTGAGAACGCTTGTGTGATATGAAAATTCATCTCACAGAATTAAAGCTTCTTAATTCAGCTCAGGTTGGAATCTCCGCTCCTTCTTGTCGAATGCTGTGAAGGGACATTTTTGGAGTCCGTGGAGGCCTACTGTGAAAACCGAAATCCCCAGATAAAAACTAGAAACGGAGATATCTGTGCCTCTTTTTGTGATGTGTGGATTCATCTCACTGAGTTAAATTTCTTTTCTTGATTCCAAACGTTTGGGAAACACTGTTCTTTAGAACATAAGCAAAGGATATTAGGCAAGCCAATGGGGCCTTTGGTGAAAAACTGAATAATCCCCAGACAAAAACACAAGACGCAATCTTTGAAATGCTTCGTGGAATGTGTGGATCTCTCCTCACAGTGTCAAGCCTTTTTTTTTTCTTTTCTTTGACTCAGCGCGTAAACCGCTCTTCTTGTAGGATCTGGCAGGAGGGACAGGCTCTTAGAACACACTGGATACCTTAGGCCGTCAAAACCCCCAAAATTCCTAAGGTAAAAAACTACGAAACGACAGGTATCTGGTGAAAACTGCTTTGTGTGATGTTACAACTGCAAATGACACGAGTTAAACTATTCTCTTGGATTTTGTCAGGTTGGAAAAATCTTATTGTAGAATCTCGTGATGCGCGCGAAAAATTCGGGAGCGCTTTTTGCAGTACTATGTGTGACAAACAGAATATTCTAGATAAATACTAAAAGAAGTATCTGTGAAACCTGTTTTTTTTTTTATCTCACTCTCACACGAGTCTAAACTTTTCTTTTGATTCTGTAAGCATTGGCAAACTCTCTTCTTCTAGAATCCTGCGAAGGACTTTTGGGACACATTGATGCCTTTGGTGAAAAACAGATATACCCCTGATATAAAAACTGAGAATGAAGCTATCTGTGAAACGCTTGTGATATTGTGGGATTAATCCTTTCACTTTAAATCTTTTTATTTTATTTTATTTTTTTAATTTAACGTTGAAACATGCCTCTGGTAGAATCCTGTGAAGGGACGTCTGATACCCTTTATGTGTCTACACTGTGAACAAACAGAATATCCCGAAACCAAAAACTAAGAGAAGAAAGTTATCTTGAACCGGTTTGCTTATGTGTGAAATTCTTCTCTCCGCGCGCTCAAAACTTTTCATTTGAGGTTCAGCAGGTTGGAAACACTTTCTCTTGTAGATACTGCAAAGGACCACATTGGGGACCCACATTGAAGCGCCATCGTGGTGAAAAACGAACTACGTCGGCCAGCATAAAAAAGTGAAAAGAAGCTATCTGTGAACTCACCATTGTCGACTGTGCAGCATCCTCTCATGAGTTAAATCTTTTCTTTTGATTTGGCATGACCGGAAACCCTCTTTCTTGCTAGATCTTGACGGGAGACTTAAGTAGCCCCATTAAGTCCATGGTGAAAAAACCAATCTTCTTAGAACAAAACCTAGAAAGAAGCTATCTGTGAACACTCGTCTTTCTGTTTGGATGTTGTGGCATTCCTCTCAAAGGTTTACACCTTTATCCTTCCTTTATTAGCGAGTTTGGAAGCGCACCCCTCATTTTTTTAAGAATCCTGGCAAAGGGACATTTCCCGAGCCCATTGGTCGACTACTGTGAAAAATGAATATTCCAGACGCAACTTTCTAGAAAGTAATCTGTGAAACGATTTTGTGATACTGTCGGATTCTAGTCTCACACGCGTCGCACTTCCTTTTGATCTTAGCAATTTAGACCCGGCGAAAGGCTGGAAACAACTCTTCTTTTGTAGAATCTTCAAGGAATTCGCGCGCCCCAGATAAAAGATTGAAAGAAGTTTTCTGTGAAGCAAATTTCTAATGTGTGCATTCACCACAAAGAGTCAAACTTTTCCCTTGATTCATCAATGTGGAAACATTCATTTTGAAATATTTGTGAAGGGACACTTGGTAACCCACTTATACTTACAAGGAAAAAGAAAACATTCTCAGATACAAGCTATGAAAAAGGTATATGTGAAATAGCTTTGTGATGTGTGGATTAATCTCACAGAGTTAAACCTTTCTTTTGATTCAGGTTGAAAATACTTTTGTTGTAGAATATGCGAAGGGATATTTAAGAGCCCATTATGACCTACGGTGAAGAATCAAATATCCTTAGATAAAAACTAGAAAGAAGCTATTTGTGAAAAGGCTTTGTGATGTGTGGATTCCTCTCACAGGTTCACCCTTTATTTTGATTCAGCAGGTTGGAAACATATTTTTCTTAGAATCTGCAAAGGGACATTTGGGAGCCCATTGTGGACTGTGGTGAAAAGAAGTATATTCCCAGAAAAAAATGAGAAAGAGGCTATCTGTGAAACTGCTTTGTGATGTGTAAACTCAACACAGAGAGTTAAACATTTCTATTTATTCCACAGGTTAGAAACATTTTATTTGTAGAATCTATGAGGAGACATTTGGGATCCTATTGAGGCCTATAATGAAACACCAAATATCCCCACATAAAAACCAGAAAAAGAAGCTATCTGTGAAACTGCTTGTGATGTGTGGATTTATCTCACACAGTTAAACCTTTTTTTTCTTCAGCAGGTTGGAAACACTTTTCTGGTAGAATCTGTGAGCAAACATTTGGGAAGTTTCTGAGGCCTTTTGTGAAAAACAGAATATTCCTAGATAAAAAATAGAAAGAAGCTATCTGTGAAACTGTTTTGTGATGTGTGTATCCATTTCATAGATTTAAATATTTCTTTGTATTTATCAGATTAGAAGCACTCTATTTGGCGAATCTGTGAAGAGACATTTTGGAGCCCATTTAGTTGTATAACAAAAAATGGAATATCCTCACATAAAAATCAGACAGAAGCTATCTGTTAAACTGCTTTGTGATGTGTGGATTCATCTCACAGAATTAAACTGTATTTTGATTCAGCAGGGTGAAACCACTCTTCTCGTAGAATCTTCGAAGGGATATTTGGGAGTATATTTCACCTAGTATGAAAAACTGTCACCAGATAAAATGTAGAAAGAGGCTATCTGTGAAACTTCTTTGTGATGTGTGCATTTAACACACAGATTAAAAGCTTTATTTTGATTTACCAGGTCGGAAACAAACTTCTTGTAGAATCTGTGAAGGGACATTTGGGAACCCTTTGAGGACTGTGGTGAAAAAACAAATATCCCCAGGTAAAAACTAGAAAGAAGAGACCTGTGAAATTTCTCTGTGATATGTGGATTCATATCATCTAGTTAAATTGGTCTTTCAATTGAACATGTTGGAAACAAACGTCATGTAGAATATTCTAAGGAATATTTGAGAGCCATTTGAGACCTATGGTGAAAAAGAGAATATCTCCAGATAAAAAGTAGAAACAAGTATCTGTAAAATGCTTTGTGATGTTTTGATTCAGCTCACAGATTTGAAACTTTATTTTGTTTCAGCAGGTTTGAAACACTCTTCTTGTTGTATCTGCGTCAGAAATATTTGTGAGCCCATTGAGGCCTGTGGTGAAAACCTGAATATTCCCAGATTAAAACTGGATAGAAGCCCTCTGTGAAACTTCTTTGTGAAATGTGGATTAATCTCACAAATTTAAAGCTTTGCTTTGATTGATTGGGTTTGAAACACTCTTCTGGTCTGTGAAGGGACATTTGGGAGCCAGTTGAGACCTGGGATGAGAAACTGAATATCCCCAGATAAAAACTAGAAATAAGCTATCTGTTAAACTGCTTTGTGTTGAGTGAATTCATCTCACAGAATTAAAGCTTTCTTTTGATACAGCAGGTTGGAAACACTCGTCAAATAGAATCTGCCAAAGGACGTTTCAGAGCTCTTTGAGGCTTACAATGACAAACCGAATATCCTAAGATGAAAATTAGCAGCTATTCGTGAAACTTCTTTGTGATGAGTGGATTTATCTCATAGAGTTAAACCTTTCTCGTGATTCAGCAGGTTGAAAATACTCTTCTGTTAGAATCTGTGAAAGGTCATTTGGGAGCCCTTTGATATCTACAGTGAAAAACTGAATATCCCTAGATAAAATGAGAAAGAATCTATCTATGAAACTGCTTTCTGATGTGTTGATTCTACTCATAGAGTTAAACCTTTTTTTTTATTCAGCAGGTTAGAAACAATCCATTTGTATAATACGTGAGGACAAATTTGAGAGAACTTTGAGGCCTATAATAAATAATCAAATGTCACCATATAAAAACTAGAAAGAAGCTATCTGTGAAACTACTTTGTGATGTGTGGATTCATGTCACACAATTAAATTTTCCTTTTATTCAGCATGTTGGAAACACTCTTCTTTTAGAATCTGTGAGGGGACATTTGGGAGCCCTTAGAGGTTTACAGTAAAAAACAGAATGTCAGCCAATAAAAGTTAGAAATAAGCTATCTGTGAAACTGCTTTGTGAGGATTAACCTCACAAAGTAAACCTTTGTTTTTATTCAGGTGAAAACACTCTTCTTGTAGAATCTATGGAGGGACATTTTTGTGTTCATTGAAGCCTAAGGTGAGAAACTGAATAACCCCCAAAATATTACAAATAAACTATCTGTGAAATTGCTTTGTGATGTGTGGATTCAACTCACTGATTTATACCTTTCTTTTGATTCAGCAGGTTGGAATCACTCTTTTTGTAAGTCCGCAAAGGGACAGTTTGTGGCAAGTTGAGGACCATGGTGAAAAATAGAATATCCCCAGATAAAAACTAGAAAGAAGCTATCTGTGAAACTCCTATGTAATGTATGGGTTCATCTCACAGAGTCGAACCTTTCTTTTGATTCAGCAGGTTGGAAACTCTCTTCTGGTAGAATCTGAGAAAGAAACATTTGGGAGCTCTTTGAGGCCAAAGGTAATAAACACAATATACATATATTAAAAACTGGGAGAAATATATTTGTGAAACTGTTTTGTGATGTGTGGATTCCAACCACACTTTTAAACCTTTCCTTTTATTCAGCCGATTTTAAACACTCTTTTGGTAGAATCTGAAAATGGACATTTAGGAGCCCTTTGATTCCTATGTTGAAAAACTGAATATCCCTAGAGAAAAAACTAGAAAGAAGCTATCTGTGAAACTGTTTTGTGATGTGGGAATCTCAACTCACAGGTTAAACCTTTCTTTTCTATTCGCCAGTCTAGAACACCTTCTATTTGTAGAATCTGCCAAGAGACATTCCCATTTTTGAAATAATGAAACACCGAAATATCCCCACCACAAAAACTGCAAGAAGGTCTCTGTGAAAATCACTTGTGATGTGTGAGTTTATCTCACACTGTAAGCAACTTACTTTTGATTCAAAAAGGTTGGAAACAACTTTTCTGGTAGTATCTGCAAAGAAACATTTGAAAGCTTTTGAGTTCTATGATGAAAACTGAATATCCCTAGATTAAAACTAGAAAGAAGCTATCTGTGAAACTGGCTTGTGATGTGTGAACTCAACTCACAGATTTATACCTTTCTTTTTATTTGGCAGGTTAGAAACACTCTATTTGTAGAATCTGTGAAGAAACATTGGGGAGTCCTTTGAATCATATAATTGAAATGGAATATTGCCACATAAAAACAAGAAAAAATCTGTCAGTGAAACTACTTTGTGTGTGATGTGTGGATTCTTCTCACAGAATTAATCTTGTCTTCGGATTAAGCAGGTTGAAAACCCTCCTGTTTTAGAATCTGTGAAGGGATACTTGGGAGCACATTGCACCTAGGGAGAAAAACTGCATCTCCCTAGATAAAAACTAGAAAGAGACTATCTGTGAAATTTCTTCGTGATGTGTGGACTCAACACATAGCGTTAAACCTTTCTTTGGATTTAAAATGTTGGAAAGGATCTTCTTGTAGACTCTGTGAAGGGACATTTAGTAGCCCTTTGAGTCCTATGGTGAAAAACAGAATATACCCAAATACAAGCTAGAAAAAAGCTATCTGTGAAACTGCTTTGTGATTTGTGGACTCATCTCATAAAGATAAACCTTTGTTTTGATTCAGTAGGTTGGAAACCCTCTTCTTTTACGATGTACGAAGGAATATTTGGGAGTGCATTGCACCTAGGATGAAAAACACAATAACCCCAAGTAACAACTAGAAAGAAGCTATCTGTGAAACACATTTATGAAGTGTGGATTCATCTCACAGAGTTAAACCTTCCTTTGATTCAGCAGGTTGGAAACACTTTTCTTTTCATACCTGTGAAGGGACATTTGGGAGCCCATGGAGGCCTATGATGAAGAACCAAATATCCCCAGAAAAAAAAAACAAAAAAAAAAAAAAGAGAGAGAAAGAAGCTATCTGTGAAACTGCTTCATGATGTATGGATTCAACTCACAAATATAAACGTTTGTTTTGATTCATCAGGTTGGAAACACTCTTCTTGTAGATTCTGCAAAGGGACATTTGGGAGCCCTTTGAGGCCCTTGGTGAAAAACAAAATACCTTTGATAAAAAAAAAGAAGCTATCTGTGAAACTTCTTTGTGATGTGTAGATTTATGTTCCACTCTTCCGAAAGAGTCTGCAAAGCGATATTTGAGAGTGCTTTGAGACCTCTGTGGAAAAACCAAATATCTCTCAATAAAAACTAGAAATAATCTATTGGTGATACTATTTTGTGATGTGTGGATTCAACTCACAGAGTTCAACCTTTCCTTTTATTCAGCTGGTTAGAAACACTCTCTTTGTAGAATCTGAGATGGGACATTTGGGAGCCTATTGAGGTTGATAATGAAAAACCCTAACCCCCCCAAAACAAACAAACAAACAAAAGAAAAAAAGAAAAATGCTATCTGTGGGGGAGATGTTCCAAGAAGGCCAAATAGGAACAGCTCTAGGCTAAAGAGCTCCCAGCATGAGCAACTAGAAGATGAGTGATTTCTCCATTTCCAACTGAGATATCAGGTTCATCTCACTGGGGTGTGTCAGACAGTGGGTGCAGGACTGTGGGTGCAGCCCACCGAGTGAGGGGTTTCCAACCTACTGAATCAAAAGAAAGGTTTTGCTCTGCAAGTTGAATGCACACATCACAAAGTGGTTTCACAGATAGTACCTTTCCAAGGGTCTTAGCAAATGATACACCAGGAGATTATATCCAGCGCTTGGAGTGGAGAGTCCCACACACAAGGGGACTCTCCCTCCCTCATTGCTAGCACAGCAGTCTGAGACCTAACTGCAAGGTGGCAGTGAAGCTGGGGGATGGGCACCCACCACAGCTGAGGCTTGAATAGGTAAGCAGAGCATCCAGGAAACTCAAACTGGGTGGAGCCCACCGCTGCTCAAGGAGGTCTACCTGTCTCTGTAGACTCCACCTCTGGGGACAGGGCATAGCCAAACAAAAGGCAGCAGAAACTTCTGCAGATTTAAATATCCCTGTGTAACAGCTTTGTAGAGAGTAGTGGTTCTTCCAGCACTGAGTTTGAGATCTGAGAACAGACAGACTGCCTCCTCGAGTGAGTCCCTGACCCCCAAGTAGCCTAAATGGGAGGCATACCCCAGTAGGGGCAGACCGACACCTCACATGGCTGGGGAACCCTATGAGATGAAGCTTCCAGAGGAACGATCAGGCAGCAACATTTGCTGTTCAGCAATATTCACTCATCTGCAGCCTCTGCTGCTGATACCCAGACAAACATGATCTGCAGTGGACCTCCAGCAAACTCAACAGACTTACAGCTGAGGATCCTGACTGTTAGAAGAAAAACTAACAAAAAGAAAGGACATCCACACCAAAATCCCATCTATTAAGTCACCATCATCAAAGACCAAAGGTAGATAAAACCACAAATATGGGGAAACAACAGAGCAGAAAAGCTGAAAATTCTAAAAATCAGAGTGCCTCTCCCCTCCAAAGGAACACAGCTCCTCACCAGCAACAGAAAGAAGCTGGACAGAGAATGACTTTGATGAGTTGAGAGAAGAAGGCTTCAGATGATCAAGCTTCTCAGAACTAAAGAAGGAAATTTGAACCTATTGCAAAGAAGCTAAAAACCTTGATAAAAAATTAGACGAATGGCTAACTAGAATAATCAATGTAGAGAAGTCCTTAAATGACCTAATAGAGCTGAAAACCAAGGCATGAGTACATGACAAATGCACAAGCTTCAGTAACTGATTCAATCAACTGGAAGAAACAGTATCAGTGATTGAGCATCAAATGAATTAAATGAAGTGAGAAGAGAAGTTTAGAGAAAAAAAAGTAAAAAGAAACGAACAAAGACTCCAAGAAATATGGGTCTATGTGAAAAGACCAAATCTTCATCTGATTGGTGTACCTGAAAGTGACAGGAAGAATGGAACCAAGTTGGAAAACACTCTGCATGATATTATCCAGCTAGAACGTCCCCAATCTAGCAAGGTAGGCCAACATTCAAATTCAGGAAATATAGAGAATGCCACAAAGATACTCCTCAAGAAGAGCAACTCCAATACACGTAATTGTCAGATTCACAAATGTTGAAATGAAGGAAAAAATATTAAGGGCAGCAAAAGAGAAAAGTCAGGTTACCCATAAAGGGAAATCCATCACACTAACAGCGGATCTCTAGGCAGAAACTACAAGTCAGAAGAGAATGAGGGCCAATATTCAACATTTTTAAAGAAAAGAATTTTTAACCCAGAATTGTATACCCAGCCAAACTAAGCTTCACAAGTGAAGGAGAAATAAAATCCTTTACAGACGAGCAAATTCTGACAGATTTTGTCACCACCAGGCCTGCACTACAAGAGCTCCTGATGGAAGCACTAATCATGGAAAGGAACAACCGGTACCAGCCACTGCAAAAACATGCCAAAATGTAAAGACCATTGATGCTAGGAAGAAACTGTATCAACTAATGAGCAAAATAACCAGCTAACATCATAATGACAGGATCAAATTCACACATAACATTATTAACTTTAAATGTAAATGGGCTAAATGCTCCAATTAAAAGACACAGACTGGCAAACTGGATAAAGATGCAAGACCCATCAGTGTGTTGTATTCATGAGGCCCATCTCACATGCAGAGACAAACATATGCTCAAAAAAGAGGGATGTAGGAAGATCTACCAAGCAAATAGAAAACAAAAAAAAGGTGGAGGTTACAATCCTAGTCTCTGATAAAACAGACTTTAAACAACAAAGATCCAAAGAGACAAATAAGGCCGTTACATAATGATAAAGGGATCAATTCAACAAGAAGAGCTAACTATCCTAAATACATATGCACCCAATACAGGAGCACCCAGATCCATAAAGCAAGTCCTTAGAGACTTACAAAGAGACTTCGACTCCAACACAAAAATAATGGAAGACTTTAACACCCCACTGTTAACAACAGACAGATCAACAAGGCAGAAAGTTAACAAGGACATCCAGGAATTAAACTCAGCTCTGCACCAAGCAGACCTGACAGACATCTACAGAATTCTCCACCCAAAATCAACAGAATATACGTTCTTCTTAGGACCACATCGCACTTAATCCAAAACTGACCACATGAGACAAAAGATACAACATACCAGAATCTCTGGGACACATTTAAAGCATTGTGTAGAAGGAAATTTATAGCACTAAATGCCCACAAGAGAAAGCAGGAAATATATAAAATTGACACCCTAACAACACAATTGAAAGAACTAGAGAAGCAAGAGTAAACACATTCAAAAGCTAGCAGAAGGCAAGAAATAACAAAGATCAGAGCAGAACTGAAGGAGATGGAGACAAAAAAAAAAANTCTCTTTGAAAACTGGCACAAGGATGCCCTCTCTCACCACTCCTATTCAACATAGTGTTGGAAGTTCTTGCTAAGGCAATCAGGAGGGAGAAAGAAATAAAGGGTATTCAATTAGGAAAAGAAGAAGTCAAAATGTCCCTGTTTGCAGATGACATGATTGTATATTTAGAAAACCCCATCATCTCAGCCCAAAATCTCCTTAAGCTGATAAGCAACTTCAGCAATGTCTCAGGATAAAAAATCAATGTGCAGAAATCACAAGCATTCTTATACACCAATAAGAGAAAAACAGAGAGCCAAACCATGCGTGAATTCCCATTCAAAATAGCTTCAAAGAAAATAAAGTACATAGGAATCCAACTAACAAGGGATATTAAGGACCTCTTCAAGAAGAACTACAAACCACTGCTCAATGAAATGAAAGAGGACACAAACAAATGGAAGAACATATCATGCTCATGGATAGGAAGAATCAATATTGTGAAAATGGTCACACTGCCCAAGGTAATTTATAGATTCAATGCCATCCCCATTAAGCTACCAATGACTTTCTTCACAGAATTGGAGAAAGCTGCTTTAAAGTTCATATGAAACCAAAAAAGAGCCTGCATTGCCAAGACAATCCTAAGCCAAAAGAAAAAAGCTGGAAGCATCATGGTACCTGACTTCAAATTATACTACAAGGCTACAGTAACCAAAACAGCATGGTACTGGTACCAAAACAGAGATAAAGACCAATGGAACATAACAGAGTCCTCAGAAATAATACCACACATCTACAGCCATCTGATCTTTGACAAATGGTGCTGGGAAAACTGACTATGCATATGCAGAAAATTGAAACTGGATCCCTTCCTTACACCTTATACAAAAATTAATTCAAGATGGATTAGAGGCTGAAATGTTAGCCCTAATATCATAAAAACCCTAGAAGAAAACCTAGGCAATACCATTCAAGATATAGGCATGGGCAAGTACTTCATGTCTAAAACACCAAAAGCAATGGCAACAAAAGCTAAAATTGGCAAATAGGATCTAATTAAACGATAAAGTTTCTGTGAAACAAAAGAAACACCATCAGAGTGAACAAGCAACCTACAGAATGGGAGAAAATTTTTGCAATCTAGTCATCTGACAAAGGGCTAATATCCAGAATCTGCAAAGAACTCAAACAAATATACAAGAAAAAAACAACACCATCCAAAAGTGAGCAAAGGATATGAACAGACATTTCTCAATAGAAAACATTTGTGCAGCCAAGAGACATGAAAAAATGCTCATCATCACTGTTCATCCGAGAGATGCAAATCAAAACCACAATGAGATACCATCTCATACCTGTTAGAATGGCGATCATTAAAAAGTCCAGAAACAACAGGTGCTGGAGAGCATGTGGAGAAATAGGAACACTTTTACACGGTTGGTGGTACTGTAAACTAGTTCAACCATTGTGGAAGACAGTGTGGCGATTCCTCAAGGACCTAGAACTAGAAATACCGTTTGACCAAGCCATCCCCTTACTAAGTATATAACCAAAGGATTATAAATCATGCTGCTGTAAAGACACATACGCACGTATATTTATTGTGGCACTATTCACAATAGCAAAGACTTGGAATCGATCCAGATGTCCATCAATGACAGACTTGATTAAGAAAATGTGGCACATATACACCATGAAATACTCTGCAGCCATATGAAAGGATGAGTTCATGTCCTTTGTAGGGACATGGATGAAGCTGGAAACCATCATTCTCAGCAAACTGTCACAAGAAGAGAAAACCAAACCCTGTACATTCTCACTCATAGGTGGGAACAGAACAATGAGAACACTTGGACACTGGAAGGGGAACATCATACACCAGGTACTGTCATGGGGTGGGGAGATGGGGGAGGGATAGCATTAGGAGATATACATAATGTGAAAGACGAGTTAATGAGTGCAGCACACCAACATGGCACATGTATACATATGTAACAAACCTGCACCTTGTGCACGTGTACCCTAGAATTTAAAGTAAAATTTAAAAAATGCCATCTGTGCAGTGGGTTTTTGATGTATGGATTTATGTCACAAAGTTAAACCTTTCTTTAGATTCAGCAAGTTAGAAACACTCTTTTTGTAGAATCTGTGAGAAGACATTTGTGAGCCCATTGAATTTATGATGAAAAACAAAATATCCCCAGATAAATAAGAGATATCTGTGAAACTGCTTTGTGATGTGTGGATTCGTGTCACAAATTTAAAACTTTGTTTTGATTCAGCCAGTTGTAAACATTCTTCTTGTACAACCTGTGAAGGGACGTTTGGGAGCACATTGACTCCTCTGTTGAAAAACAGAATATGCTTAAATAAAATTAGAAACAACTTACCTGAGAAACATTTTGTGGTGTGTGGATTCATCTCCCACATTTGAACATTTATTTTGATTCAGTAGGCTGTAAACACTGTTCCTGTAGAATATGCAAAGAAACGTTTGGGAGCCCATTGAGGCCTATGGTGAAGAACCGAATATCCCCAGATTAAAACTAGAAAGAAGCTATTTGTAAAACTGCTTTGTGATGTGTGGATTCATCACAAAGAGTTAAATCTTTCTTTTCATTCAGCAGATTGGAAATGCTTTCCTTGTAGTATCTGCTAAGATAAATTTGAAAGCCCTTTGAGGTCTATGGTGAAAAACTGAATATTCCAGAATAAAAACTAAAAAGAAGTTATCTGTGAAACTGCTTTGGGATGTGTGGATTCAACTCACGTTGTTAATTTTTTTTTTTCATTCTGCAACTTGGAATCACTATATTTGTACAATCTGCAAAGGGACATTGGGGAGCCCATGAGGTCTATGGTGAAAAACAGAATATCACCAGATAAAAACTAAGAAGAAGCTATATGTTAAACTGCTTGTGATATGTGGAATCATCTCACAGAGTTAAATGCTTGTTTTGACTTAGCAGGTTGGAGACACTCTTCTTGCAGAATCTGCAAAAGGACATTTTGGAGAACATTGTGCCTTGGGTGAAAAACCACATATTCCCAGATAAAAATGACAGAGAATCTCTCTGTGGAATTGTTTGTTGATAAGTGGATTTATCTCACAGAGCTAAAGCTTGGAAACTCTCTTCTGGTAGAATCTGGCAAGAGACATTTCGGAGCCCATTGAGGCCTATAATGACAAACTGAATATCCTCAGATGAAAACTAGAGAGGAGCTATTTGTGAAACTGTTTTGTGATGAATGGATTTTTTTCCAAGCGTTAAAATTTTCTTTTCTTTTGGCAGGCTGGGAACACTCTTCTTGTAGAATCTGCACACATACATTTGGGAGTGCATTGAGGTTTATGGTGAAAAACAGAATATGCCCAGATAAAAACCACAAAGAAGATGTCTGTGAAACTGCTTTGTAATGTGTGGATTCATCTCACATAGTTAAAGCTTTGTTTTGATTCAGCAGGCTGGAAACACTCTTCTTATAGAATCTGTGAAGGTACATTTGGGAGCATGTTGATACCTGTGGTGAAAAACTGAACATCCCAAGATAGAAACTAGAAAGGAGCTATCTGAAACTGCTTTGCAATGTGTGGGTTCATCTCACAGAGTTAAACCTTTCTATTGATTCATCAGGTAGGAAACACTCTTTTTGTAGAATCAACCAAGAAACGTTTCAGATCCCGTTGCGGCCTATAATGAAAAACAACCAAATTTTCCCAGATAAAACCTAGAAAGAAACTAACTCTGAGAGTGCTTTGTGATTTGTGGATCCATCTCACAGACTTACACCTCTCTTAAATCAGTGGGTTTGACACACTATTCAGGCAGAATCTGCTAAGGTACATTTTGGAGCTCACTGAGACTTATACTGAAAATTTGAGCATCCTCAGATGAAAACTAGAAAGAAGGTATCTGTGAAACTACTTTGTGATGTGTGGATTCATCTCACAGAGTTAAACATTTGTTTGGATTCAACAGGTTGGAAACACTCTTCTGGTAGAATCTACGAAGGGACATTTTGGAGCTCTTTAAGGCCTATAGTGAAAAACTGAATATCCCTAGACAAAAACTGGGAAAAATTACCTGTAAAACTGCTTTGTGATGTGTGATTTGACCTCACAATGGTAAACATCTGTTTTATTTCAGCAGCTTGGAAATACTCTTCTGGTAGAATTTGTGAAGGTATATTTGGAAGCCCCTTGAGGCCTAACTGTTGTTGAAAAACAAAATATCTTCAGTTAGAAAGTAGAAGCAAGCTATCTGTAAAACTGCTTTTTGATATGTGTATTCAACTCACAGAGTTAAACCTTTCTTTTGATTCAGCATGATGGAAAGTCTTTTTTGTAGAATCTGCAAAGGGACATTTGGGGCAAATTGAGATGTATGGTGAAAAAAAATCCACTGATAAAAAATAGCAAGATACTATCTTTGAAACTGCTTTCTGCTATGGGGATTGAACACATGGAGTTATACTTTTCTATTGATTCAGCAGGTTGGACACACTCTTTTTTGTAGAATCTGAAAAGTGACATTTTGGAACCCATTGAAGTCTATGGTGAAAAAAAGAATAGCCCCAGATAAAAACTAGTAATAATCTATGCATGAAACTGCTTTGTGATGTGTGGATTCATGTCACAGAGTTAAATTTTTGTTTTGATTCACCACGTTGTAAATCGTCTTCCTGTAGAATCTGTGAGCAGACATTTGGGAGCCCATTGAAGTTTATGATGAAAAACAGAATATCCCCAGATAAAACATAAACAGAATATATCTGTGAAACTGCTGTGTGATGTGTGGATTCATCTAACAGACTTAAAGCCTGTTTTGATTCTGCAGGTTGGAAACACCCTTCTTGCAGAATCTTTGAAGGAACATTTGGGAACACATTGCCACTCTGGTGAAAAACTGAACATCCACAGATAAAAAGTAGAAATAAACTATCTGTGAAACTTCTTTGTTAGGCGTGGATTCATCTAACAGGGTTAAACCTTTCTATTGAGTCAGCAGGTTGGAAGTACTTTTTTTAGTAGAATCTGCCAACAAACATTTCAGAGCCCATTGAGGTCTATAATGAAAAACAAAATATCCCCAGATAAAAAGCAGGAAGAAACTATCAGTGAAACTTCTTTGTGATGTGTGGATTCATCTCATAGAGTTCAACTTTTCTTTTGATTCAGCAAGTTGGAAACACTGTTACAGTAGAATCTGTGCAGGGATATTTGGGGGCTTATTGAGACCTATGGTGAAAAAAATTGTCCCCAGATAAGAATTAGAAAGAAGCTATCTGTGAAACTGTTTGGGGATAACTCTCTCATCTCACAGAGTTAAACCTTTCTTTTGGTTTAGCAAGATGCAATCACTCTTTTTGGAGAATCTGCAATGGGACATATAGGAGTCCATTGAGGCCTATGCAGGAAAACAAAATATCCCCAGATAAAAACTAGAAAGGTGCTATCTGTGAAACTGTTTTGTGATACGTGGATCCATATCATAGAATTAATCCTTTCTTTTAATTCATCAGCTTTGAAACACTCTTTTTGGAGAATCTGCGAAGGGATCGTTGGGAGACCATTGAGGCCTATGGGAACAAAAACAAATATCCCCATATAAATGCTAGAAACAAGCTATCTTTGAAACTGCATTATGATGTGGATTCATCTCAAAGAGTTAAACCTTTCCTTTGCTATAGCAGGTTGAAAAAACTTTTTTGGAGAATCTGCAGAAAGACGTTTTGGAGCTCATTGAGGCCTATAGGGCAAAACAGAATATTCCAAGATAAAAACTAGAAAGAAGCTATCAGTGAAACTGCTTTTTGGTGTGTGGATTCATCTCTCACAACTAAAATTTTTGTTTATTCAGTAGGTTGGAAGCACTCTTTTGTAAAATCTGTGAAGGGATATTTGGGAGCTCATTGAGGCCTATGGTGAAAAGCAAATATCCCCAGATAAAACTAGAAACAAGCTATATATTAATTTGCTTTGTGGTGCATTGATTCAACTCACAGAATTAAACCTTTCTTTTGATTCAGAATGTTGAAAATACTCCTTTTGTAGAATCTATGAAGGGATATTTGAGACACCATTGAGGCCTACATAGAAAATCTGAATATACCCAGACAAAAATTTGGAAGAATCTACCTGTGAAACTGCTTTCTGATGCGTGGATTCATCTCACAGAGTTAAACCTTTCTTTTGATTCAGCATGCTGAAAAAAGTCTTTTAGGAGAATGTAGGGAGGTACATTCTGAGCCCATTCAGGCCTAAGAGGAAAACTGAATACCATCAGATAAAAACTAGAAAGAATCTATCTGTGAAACCTCTTTGTGATGTGTGGATTCACATAAAAGAATTAAACTTTTAATTTTATTCAGCAGGTTTTAACACTCTTTTAGGGAACCTGTAAAGATACATTTCTGAGTTCATTGAGGCCTATGTTGAAAACCAAACATTCCCAGATAAAACTACAAAGAAGCTTTCTGTAAAACTGCCTTCTGATGTGTGGATTCATGTCACACAGCCAAAACTTTCTTTTGATTCAGCAGGTTGGAAATACTCTTTTCAGGGATTCTGCGAAGGGACATTTGGGAGCACATTGAGGCCTATGTAGACAACTGAATATCTCCTGATAAAAACTAAAGAAGCTATCTGTGAAACTACTTTGTGATTTGTAGATACATCTTCCAAAATTAAAACTTTCTTTTGATTCAGAAGGGTGATAACACTCTTTTTGGAGAATCTGTGAAGGGACATTTGAAAACCCATTGATGTCTAAGGACAAAAACCGAATATCTGCAGAAAAAAAAATTAGAAAGAAGCTACCTCTGAAACTGCTTTGTGATGTGTGGATTCATCAGACAGAGTTAAACCTTTTTTTAATCCAACAAGTTGGAAAACTCTTTCTGGAGACTCTTTGAAGGAACCTGTGGGAGCCCATTGAGGCCTGTGAGGCAAAATCAAATATCCCCAGAAAAAAAAAAATGTAGAAAGAAGGTATATGTGAGTCTGATTTGGGATATTTGGATTCATCCCACAGAGCTAATTCTTTCTTTCAATTCAGCAGGTAGAAAATACATTTTCTGGAGAATCTGTGAAGGGATATTTGTGACTCACTGAGTTCTATAAGGAAAAACCGAATATCCACAGAAAAGAAAAATAAACTAGAAAGAAACTACCTTTGAAACTGCTTTGTGATGTGTGGATTCATCTCACAGAATTAAGCCTTTGTTTTGATTCAACAAGTGGGAAACACTCTTTGTGGAGCATCTGTGTAGGGACATTTCAAAGCTCCTTGAGGCTTATGGGGAAAAACAGAATATACCAAGATAAAATCTAGAAAGAAGCTATCAGTGAACCTGCTTTGTGGTGTCTAGAATCATGTCGCTGAGTTAAAACTTTCTTTTGATTCAGTACATTGGAAACACTCTTTTGGAGAATCTGCAAAGGGACATTTTGGAGCCCATTCAAGCCTATGAATAAAACAGAATATCTGCAGATAAAACTAAAAGAAGCCATCTGTGAAACTGCTTGGTGATGTGTGGATTATTCTCACAGAATTAAACATTTCTTTGGATTTAGCAGGGTGGAAACTCTCTGTTTGGAGAATCTGCAAAGGGACATTTTGGAACACGTGGAGGAATATGGGGAAAAATCAAACATCCCCAGATAAAAACTAGAAAGAAGCTATGTATGAAACTTCTTTGTTATGTGTGGATTCATCTCAAAGCGGTAAACTTTTCTTTTGATCCAGGAGGTTGGAAACACTCTGTTTGTAGAATCTGCAAAGGGACAGTTTGGAACCCCATGAGATCTATAGGGAAAAAACAAATATCCCCTGATAGAAACTAGAAAGAAGGTAACTATGAAACTGCTTTGTGATGTGTGAATTCAACTCACATAGTTAAAACTTTCCTTTGACTCAGCAGATTGGAGAAACTCTTTTTGGAGAATCTGTAAAGGGAAATTTCACAGCCCATTGAGGCCTATGGGGAAAAGTAAATATCCCCAGGTAAAAATTAGAAAGAAGCTACCTGTGAAATTGCTTTGTGATGTGCGGATTCATCTTACAGAATTAAACATTTCTTTTGATTCAGCAGGTTGGAAACACTTTTTGGAGATCTGTGAACAGACATTTGGGAGCCCATTGAGGCCTACGGGGAAAACCTGAATTTTGCAAGATAAATACTAGAAAGAAGCTATCTATGAAACTGCTTTGTAATATGTTGATTGATATTACAGAACTAAACCTTTCTTTTATTCAGCATATTGGAAACACTGTTTTTGGAGAATCTGTGAAGGGATATTTTCAAGCTCTTTGAGGCCTAAGGGGCAAAACCGAATATCCCCAGATAAAAACTGGAAGGAAGTTATCTCTGACGTAGCTTTGTGATGTGTTGATTCATCTCACAGAGCTAAACCTTTCTTTTGATTCAGCAGGTTGGAAACACTCTTTTTGTAGGATCTGCAAAGATACATTTGGGAGCCCTTTGAGGTCCATGGGAGAAAAACAAATATTCCCAGATATAAATGAGAAATAATCTATCTGCAAACCTGCTTTGTCTGGTGTTGATTAATCTCACATTGTTAAACCTGTTTTTTGATTCAGCAAGTTGGAATAAAAACAAGAAACTATTTGTCAAACTGCTTTGTGATGCATGGATTCATCTCAGAGTTAAATCCTTTTTTTGATTCAGCAAGTTGGAAACACTCTTTTTGCAGAATCTGTGAAGGGACAATTGTGAGCCCATTGATGCCTATAGGGAAAACCAAATATCCCTAGAAAAAACTACAAAGAAGCTACCTGTGAAAATGCTTTGTGATGTGTGGATACATCTCATATTATTATGCCTTTTTGTTTGTTTGTTTGTTTTTTGATTCATCATGTTGGTAACACTCCTTTGGGAGAAGCTGCAAAGGGACATTTGGGAGCCTATTGAGGCTTATTGGTAAAACCAGAATATTTCCAGATAAAACTACAAAGAA
>NW_016826565.1:79036-84686 GCF_001698545.2 Rhinopithecus bieti
AAAAAAAAAAAAAAAAAACCTGTGACTGAAACTGCTTTGTGATGTGTGGATTCATCTCAAAGATTAAACTTTTCTTTGGATTGAGCAGAATGGAAACACTCTTTTTGGAGAATCTGTGAAGGGATATTTTGGAAACCATGGTGCCTTTTGGGTAAAACTGAATATCCACTGATAAAACTACAAATAAGCTATCTGTGAAACTGCTTTCTGTTCTGTGGATTGATCTTGTAGAGTTTAAAATTTCCTTTGATTCAGCAGGATGAAAGCATTCTTTGTGGAGAATCTGTGAAAGGACATTTGGGAGCCCTTTGAGGCCTAAGGGGAAAAACCAAATATCTTCAGATAGGAAGTAGAAAGATGCTATCTATGACACTGCTTTGTGACTTGTGAACTCATCTCACATAGTTAAACATTTCCTCCAATTCAACAGGTTGCAGACACTCTTTTTGGAGGGCCTGTGAAGGGAAATTACAAAGCCCATTGAGGCCTATGGGAAAAATGCAAATATCCCCAGAAAAAACTGGAAAGAAGCAATCTGTGATGTGTGGGTTCATATCACAGAGTTAAACCTGTCTTTTGATTCAGCATTTTGGAAATACCATTTTTGAAGAATCTGTGAGGGAATATTTGGGAGCCCTTTGAGGCAAAACTGAATAACCCCAGATAAAATCTAGAAAGAAGCTATCTGTGAAACTGCTTTGTGATGGGTGGATTGATCTCGCAGCGTTCACCTTCCTTTTGATTTAGCAGGTTAGAAACTCTATTATGGCAGAGTCTGTGGAAAGAAATTTTGGAGATCATTGAATCCTAGGGAGCAAAACAAAATATCCCCAGATAAAAACTTGAAAAAAGCTATCTGTGAAACTCTTTTGTGATGTCTGGATTCATATCACAGAGTTAAACATTCATATCACACAGTTAAATCTTTCTCTTGATTCAGCAGTTGGAAATACTCTTTTGGGGAATCTGAAATGGGACATTTGGGAGTACAATGAGGCCCATGGAGAAAACTGAATATCCCCAGATATAAACTAGAAAGAAGCTATCCATCAAACTGCTTTGTGATGTGTGGATACATCTCACAGGAGTAAAATTTTCTTTTGATTCAGCAGGGTGGTAAAATCTTTTGGAGAATCTGTGAAGGGACATTTGGGAGCTTAGTGAGGCCTATAGGGAAAACAGAATATTCCCAGATGAAAACTAGAAGAAGCTCTATCTGAAACTGCTTTGAAATGAGTTGATGAGAAACTGAATATTCCCAGGTAAGAACTGGAAAGAAGTTATCTGTGAAACTGCTTTACAATATGTGGAGTATCTTCACAGAGGGAAACCTTTCTTTTGATTCAGCCATTTGGAAACATTTGGGAGTTCATTGTGGTCTATGGGTAAAACCAAATAACCCCAGATAAAACTAGAAGGAAGCGATCTGTAAAACACCTCTGTGATGTGTCAATTCATCTCAAATAGTTAAACTTTCATTTGATTCAGCAGTTTCAAAACACTCTTTTGTAGAATCTACAAAGAGACACATTGCAAGGCCATTGAGGCATTTGGGAAAAGGAAATATCCCTAGACAAAACTATAAAGAAGCTATTTGTAAAATTGCTTTGTAATGAGTGGATTCGTCTCACAGAGTTAAATTTTCTTTTGATTAAACGGGTTGGAAACACTCTTTTGTAGAATCTGTGAAAGGACATTTTGTGGCCCATTGAGGCCTATGAAGAAAATCTAATATTCTTAGAGAGAAACTTGAAAGAAACTACCAATGAAACGGCTTTGTGATGTGTGGATTCATCTCACAGACGTAAACCTTTCTTTTGATTTAGCAGTTGGAAATACTGATTTTGGAGAATTGGAGAAGGGATAATGGAAGCCTACTGAGGTCTATGGGGAAAAGCTGAATATTCCCAGATAGAAACTAGACAGAAGCTGTCTGTGAAACTGATTTGCGATGTGTGGAATTATGTCACAGAGGTAAAACTTTCTTCTGATTCAGCAGGTTGGAAACACTCTTTTGAGAATCCTTGAAGGGATATTTGAGAGTATTTGAGAATCCTTTATGGTCTGTGGATCATAACTGAATATCTCAGATAAAAGCTAGAAAGAAGCTACATGTGAAACTTCTTTGTGACATGTGGATTCATCTCACAGAGTTCAAATTTTCTTTTGATCCAGGAGGTTGGAAACACTCTTTTGTTGAATCTGCAAAGAAACACATAGGAACCCAATGAGGCATTAGGGAAAACAGAATAACCCCAGATTAAAACTGGAAAGAAGCTATCTGTGAAATTGCTTTGCAATGTGTGGAATTGTCTCACAGAGTTAAACTGTTGTTTTGATTCAACATGTAGGAAACATTCTTTTGGGAGAATCTGCAGAAGGACATTTGGGAACCCATTGATCCCTATGGGGAAAACAGAATATCATCAGATAAAACCTAGAAAGGAGATATTTATCAAACTGCCTTATAACTTGTGGATACATCCCACACAGTTAAACCTTTCTTTTGATTAAGCAGGTTGGAAACCACTTTTGGAAAATCTGCTAAGGGACATTTCAGAGCCCACTGATGCCTATGGGAAATAACCAAATATTCCCAGATAAAACTAGAAAGAAGCTATCTGTGAAACTTTTTTTTGATGTGTACAATCATCTCACAGAGTTAAACCTCTTTTTTGATTCAGCATGTTGGAAACACTGTTATTGGAGAATCTGTGGAGGGACGTTTGGGAGTCCATTCATACCTATGGGAAAAAAAACAAATATCCCCAGATAAAACTACAAAAAAGCTATCTGTGATACAGCTTTTGTGAAGTGTGGATTTCTTTCTCAGAGTTAAACGATTTTTTTCAATTCAGCAGGTTTGAATCACTCTTTTATAGAATCTGTGAAGGGACATTTGGGAGCCCATTGAGGCCTATGGGGAAAATGGAATATCTCCAGATAACAACTGGAAGGAAGCTATCTGTGAAACTGGTTTGTCATGTGTCAATTCATCTCTCGTGGTTAAATTTTCTTTTGACTCAGCAGGCTGCAAACACTTTTTTTGGACAATCTGAGAAGGAACATTTGGGAGACCTTTGAGGTCTAAGGGGAAAAGTGAGTATCTCCAAACAAAACTAGAAAGAACTTGTTTGAGAAACTACTTAGTGATGAATGGATTCAGGTCACAGAGTTAATCCTTTCTTTTGATTTTGCAGGTGGTAAACTCTTTTGGAAGAATCTCTGAAGGGATATTGGAGGCCCATTGAGGCCTATAAGAAAAAAAAATGAATATCCCCTTGTAAAACTAGAAAGAAGCTATCCGTGAAACCATTTTGTTGTGTGTAAACTGTTCTCACAATGTTACAGTTTTCTTTTGATTCAGCAGATTAGCAAATCTTTTGGTAGAATCTGTGAAGAGACATTTGGGAGTCCATTGAGGCTTATGGAAAAAACCATTATCGCCAGATAAAAGCTAGAAAAAACTGCTTTTGGATATGTGGATCTATCTTGCAAATTAAAACCTTTTTTCTTTATTCAAGAGGTAGATTGGAAACATTCTTTGTGGAGAGTCCGTGAAGGGACATTTGGGAACCCTTTGAGGCCTACGGGGCAAAACAGAATATTCCAGATAAGAACTAGAAAGAAGCTATACTTGAAACTGCATTTTGATGGATGGTTTCATCTCACAGAGTTAAAACTTTCTTGTGATTCAGCAGGCTGCAAACACTTTAATTTGAATCTGTGAAGGAACATTTGTGAGCACATTGAGGCATATGGGGAAAAGAGAATATACACAGGTAAAATTAGAAAAAAAGCTATCTGTGAAACTGCTTTGTGATGTATGGTTTCATCTCACAGAATTAAAATTTCTTTTGATCAGGCAGTGATAAACACTGTTTTGTAGAATCAGCTAGGGTACATTTGGGAGCTCACTGAGGCCTATGGGTGAAAACAGAATACTTCAGATAAAACTGGAAAACAACTACCTTTGAAACTACTCTTTGAGAGTGTGGATTCATCTCACAGAGCGAAAATTTCGTCTTTATCCAGCAGGTTGGAATCACTCTTTTGGGGAATTGGTGAAGGGATATTTGGTAGCCCATTGAGGCTTAGAGGGAAAACAAAATATCCCCAGGCAAAACTAAAAGAACCTACCTGTAAAACTGCTTTGTGATTTGCGGATTCATCTCAAAGAACTAAAACTATCCTTTGATTCAGCACGTTGGAAACACTCTTTCTGGAGAATCTGCAAAGGGACATTTATGAGCCCAAAGAGGCCTATGGGAAAACTGAATATCCCCAGACAAAACTAGAAAGAAACTATCTGTGAAATGGCTTTGTCATTTGTGGATTCATCTCATAGAATTTAACCTTTCTTTTGATTCAGAAGGTTGGAAACACTCTTTTTTAAGAATTTGCTGAGGTACATTTGAGAGCCCATTGAGTCCTTTTGGGAAAAAGGAATATAGATAAATAAAAAGTAAAAAGAAGGTCTTTGTAAACTGCTTTGTGATGTGTGGATTCATCTCACAGACTTAAGACTTTCTTTTGATTTAGCAGGTTGGAAGTCCTCTTTATGGAGAATCTGTGAGGGGACATTTTGAGCCCATTGAGGCTTTAAAAAACTGAATATCCCCAGACAAAAACTAGAAAGAAACTATCTGGGAAACTGCTTTATGATGTGTGGATTCATCTCAAAGAGGTAAGTTTTACTTTTGATTCATTAGGTTAGAAACACTCTTTTTGGAGACTCTGCAAAGGGACATTTAAGAGCCCAGGGAGGCCTATGGGGAAATTTGAAATACAGCAAGACCACATCTAGAAAGAAGCTATCTGTGAAACTGCTTTGTAATATGTGGATTCATTTCACAGAGTAAAATTTTCTTTTGATTCAGAAGGTTGGAAACACTCTGTTTGGAGAATCCGTGAAGGGACATTTTGGTGTCCATTGAGACATAAAGGAAAAACCAGAATATATCCAGAAAAAACTAAAATGAAATTATATGTTAAACTGTTTTGTGATGTGTGGATTCATTTCACAGAAGTAAACCTTTCTTTGAATCAACAGGTTAGAAAAACTTTTTTGTAAAATCTGCAAAGGGGCATTTGGGAGCCCAATGAGGTCTATGGAGTAAAATGGAATATCCCTGATATAAACTAGAAAGAACCTATTTGTGAATCTGCTTAGCAATGTGTGGATTCATCTCAGAGAGTAAAACAGCTCTGTTTATCCAGCAGATTGGAAACACTATATTTGGAGATTCTGCAAAGGGACATTTAGTACTCAAAGAGGCCTATGGGGAAAAGCAGATTATCCCCAGATAAAAACTAGATTAAAACTATCTGTGAAACTGCTTAATGATGTATGGATTCATCTCACAGAGTTAAATTTTTCTTCTGATTCACCATGTTGGAAAAACTCTTTTTGTAGGATCTGCAAAAGGACATTTGGGAATGTATTGAAGACTATGGGAAAAACTCAATATCCCCAGATAAAAAGTAAAAAGGCATTATCTGTGAAACGGCTTTGCCATGTTTGGATTCGTGTCAGAGAATAAAATCTTTCTTTTGATTCAGCAGGTTGAAAGCACTCTTTTTGGAGAATCTCTGAATACATTTGAGCACTCAAAGAGGCCTATGTTGAAAAACCAATATACCCAGGTAA
>NW_016826565.1:86681-108404 GCF_001698545.2 Rhinopithecus bieti
CTTTATTTTGATTCAGCAGGTTGGAAACACTCTTTTGGAGAATCTGCAAAGGGACATTTGGGAGCCCTTAGAGGCCTTTGGGAAAAAAACGAATATCCTCAGAAAAGAACTAGAAATAAGCTATCTGTGAAACTCATTTGTCATGTTTCGATCTTTCTCACATAGTTAAATCTATCCTTTGATTCAGCAGGTGTGATTCACTCTTCTAGAATCTGCAAAGGGTTATTTGGGAGCTCACTGACGCTTATGGGGAAAAATCAAAGATCCCCACATCAGAACAAGATGAAAACTAGAAAGCAGCTTTCTGTGAAAGTGCTTGGTGATGTGTAGATTCATCTCACAGAGGTAAAACCTTTTTTTGATTCAGCAGGTTGACAACACTCTTTTTGCAGATTCTGCGAACGAATATTTGGGATCCCCATGAGACATATGAGGAAACATTCTATATACCCAGATAAAAACTGGAAGGAAGCTATCCTTGAAACTGCTTTGTGATGTCCGGACTTATCTCTCAGAGTTAAGCCTATCATATGATTCAACAGGTTGGAAACACTCTTTTTAGAGAATCTTTGAACGTTTGGGAGCCCATTGAGGTGTATGGGAGAAACTGAATATTCCAAGATAAAAACTAGAAAGAAGTTTTCTGTGGAAATCCTTTGTGATGTGTAGATTCATCTCACAGAGGTAAACCCTTCTTTTGATTCAGCAGCTGGAAACACTCTTTTGGAGAATCTGTGAAGGGACATTTGGGAGCTCATTGAGGCCTATGGGGAAAAATGGAATTTCCCCAGATGAAAACTAGAATGAAGTTATCTGTGAAACTGCTCTGGTAAGTGTGTATTCATCTCATAGAGTTAAATCTTTTGTTTCATTCAGCAGGTGGAAGCACTCTTTTCATAGAATCTGTGAAGAGACATTTAGAAGCCCATCAAGACCTAGGGTAAAAGAGAAATCTCCAGATAAGAAGTAGAAAGAAGCTGTCTGTGAAACTGCTTTGTGATGTGTGGATTCATCTTACAGAGTTAAACCTTTCTTTTGATTCAGCAGGGTGGAATAACTCTAATTGCAGAATCTGTAAAGTGACATTTGGTAGCTGAATATGGCCTGTGGGGAAAAACTGAATGTCCTTATATAAAAATTAGAAGGAAACAATCTGTGAAACTTCTTCATGATGTGTGGAGTCATCTGACAGAGATAAACCTCTCTTTTGATTCGGCAGGTTGGAAACATTATTTTTACAGACTTTGCAAAGGGACATTTGGGAACCCACTGAGGCATAAGTCAAAAGAAGAATATCCCAAGATAAAACCAGAAAGATGCTTTACGTGAAACTGCTTTATGATATGTGGGTTCATCTCACAGAGTTAATTTTTTTTTTTATCCAGCAGGTTGGAAACACTCCTTTTGGAGAATCTGCAAAGGGACAATTTTGAAGCCCGTTGAGGCCTATGGGGAGAAACTGAATATCCCTAGATAAAAACTAAAACGAAGCTATCTGTGAAACTACTTTGTGATGTGTGGATTCTTCTCACATAATCAAACCTGTCTTTTGACTCGGGACGTTGGAAAGACTCTTCTGGTAAAATCTGTGAAGGGATATTTAAGAGCCCATTTAGACCTATAAGTAAAACTGAATGTCTCCAGATAAAACTAGAAAGAAACTACCTGAGAAACTGCTATGTGATTTGTGGATTCATCTCACAGATTCAAACCTTTCTCTTGATTCAGCAGGGTGAAAACACTGTTTTTATAGAACCTGAAAAGGGACACTTCAGAGCCTGTGGTGGCCTATGGCTAAAAGTTGAATAACCCCAGATAAAATCTAGAAAAAAGCTACCTGTGAAACTGTTTTTTGTTGTGTGGATGGAAATCACAGAGTTAAACCTTCTTTTTGATTCAGCAGATTGGAAACCCTCTATTTGGAGAATCTGAGAATGGACCTTGGGGAGCTCTTTGAGTCCTATGGGAAAAAACTGAATATTCCCAGATAAGAAGTAGAAAGAAGCTGTCTGTGAAACTGCTTAGTGATGTTTGGATTCACATCACATTATTAAACATTTCTTTCTATTCAGCAAGTCAAAAAAATATTTTAGGGGAATCTGTGAAGGGACGTTTGGGAGCCCATTGAGGTTTATGAGGTAATACTGAATATCCGAGGATAAAAACTATAAAGAAGGTATCTGTGAAACTGCATTTTGATGTGTAGATTCATGTCACAGAGGTAAACTTTTCTTTTGATCAGTAGTTTGCAAGCACTCTTTTAGTATAATCCTTGAAAGGACATTTGGGAGCCCTTTTAGGTCTATTGGGAAAAACCGAATATCCCTAGAAAAAAATTAGAAAGAAGCTATTTGTGAAACTTCTTTGTGATGTGTGGATTCGTCTCACAGGGTTAAACCTTTCTTTTGATTCAGCAGGTTGGAAAGAGTCTTTTGGAGACTCTCCTAAGTGATAATTTTAGTCCATTTAGGGCTATGGAGAAAACTGAATATTCCCAGATGAAAAACTAGAAAGAAGTGATTAGTCCAATTGCTTTGTGATGTGTGGATATGTCTCACATAGTTAAGCCTTTTTTAATTAAGCAGTTTGGATACACCTTTTTTTAGAGAATCTGCAAAGGGACATTTTTTAGCCCTTGGAGTGTTATGGGGCAAAACAGAATATCCACAGATAGAAACGAGAAAGAATAGATCTGGTAAACTACTTTGTGATGTGTGGATTCATCTCCAAGAGTTACACCTTTCATTTGATTCAGCAAGTTGGAAACAGTCTTTTTTGAGTATCCATGAAGGGACCTTTGGGAGCCCATTGAGGCCTATGGAATAAAACCAAATATCCCCGGATGAAAGCTAGAAAGAAGCTATCTGTGAAACTGCTTTGTGATGTGTGGGTTTATCTCACAAACTTAAAACTTTATTTTGATTCAGACAGTTGGAAGCATTCTTTTTGGAGAATCTGCAAAGGGACATTTGGGAGCTTATTGAGGCATATGGGGTAAAACCTAATATTTCCAGATAAAAACTAGAATGACGCTATCTGTGAAACTGCTTTCTGATGCTTGGATTCATCTCGCATAAGTAATCCTTTATTTACATTCAGAAGGTTCAAATCACTCTTTTTGTAGAGTCTGTGAAAGGACATTTTGGTGCCCATTGAGGCCTTTGGAGAAAACCAGACTATTCCCAGATAAAAACTAGAAAGAAGCTACCTGTGAAAATACTTTGTGGTGTGTTAATTTATCTCACAGAGTTAAAGTTTTCTTTTGATTCAGCAGGCAGGTTGTAAACAGTACTTGTAGAATCTGTGAAGGGACGTTTTGGAGCTCATTGTGGCCTATGGGGAAAAACAGAATCTTCCAACACAGAAACTAGAAGGAAGCTACCTGTGAGACTGCTTTGTGATGTGTGGATTCAGATTACAGAGTTAAACTTTTCTATTTATTCATCTGGTTGGAAACACTTTTTTTGGAGAATCTGCAAATGGATATTTAGGAGCCAATTGTACCCAATGGGGAAAAGATAATATCACCAGATAAAAGTAGAAAGAAGCTATCTGTGAGACTGCTGTTATGTGTGGATTCAGATCACAGAGTTAAACCCTTCTTTTGATACAGCAAATTGGAAACAATCTTTTTGAAAGATCTGTGAAGGGACATTTGGGAGTCCATTGAGACGTATGGGGAAAAACTAAGTATCCCTAAAGAACACCTAGAAAGAAGCTATCTGTGAAACTGCTTTGTGATGTGTGAATTCATCTCACAGAGCTAAGTCTTTCTTTTTATTCAGCAGGTTGGAAACACTGTTTTTAGAGAATCTGCAGAGGGACATTTGGGAGCCCTTTGAGGCTTATATGATAAAACTTAATATTTTCAGATAAAAAGTAAAAGAAAGCCATCTGTGAAACTGCTTGGTGATGTGTGGATTCTTCTCACACAGTAGAACCATTCTTTTGATTCAGCAGATTGGAAACACTCTTTTTGGAGAATCTACAAAGACACATTTGGGAGCCCACTGCAGCCTATGGGGAAAACAGAATATCCCCAGATAAAACTAGAAAGAAGCTGTCTGTAAGACTGCTTTGTAACGTGGATAATATTCAGTTTCCAGACTTAAACCTTCTTTGTTGCTCAGCAAGTTGAACAAGCTCTTTTTCCACAATCTATGATGGGACATTTGAAAATCCATGAGGGCTAGGAAGAAAAACAGAATATCCCTAGAAAAAAATAAGAAAGAAACTATTGGTGAAACTGCTTTGTGATGGGTGGATTCATCTCACAGAGTTAAACTTTTCTTTTGATTCAGTAGGTTGGAAGCACTCTATTTGGAGAATCTGCAAATGCATATATGGGAGCCTATTGGGGCCCATGGAGCAGAACTGAATATCTCCAGATAAAAACTAGTCAGAAACCATCTGTGAAACTGGTTTGTGATGTCTGGATTCATCTCACAGAATTAAACCATTTTTTTGATTCACTAGATGTGAAACTCACTATTTGGAGAATCTGTAAAGGAACAGGTGGGAGCCCTTTGAGGCCTATTGGGAATAATTGAATATCCCAAGATTCATGGAGAAAAACAGATTATTCCCACATAAAAACAAGAAAGAAGAAATCTGTGAAACTGCTTTGTGATGTGTGGATTCATCTTACAGAGTTCACCCTTTCTTTTGATTCAGCAGTTTGGAAACACTCATTTTGGAGAATATCCAAAGGGACATTTGGAAGTCTGTAGAGGTCTCTAGGGAAAAAACTGTATATCCTTGGATATAAAGGAGAAAGAAGCTGTCTGTGAAACTGTTTGTGATGTATGGATTCATCTCGTGGAGTTAAATTTTTCTTTTGTTTCACCAGATTGGAAACACTCCTTTGTAGAATCTGCAAAGGGACATTTGGGAGCCCATTGAAACCTATGGAGAATAACTGAACATCCCCAGAAAAAAACTAGAAAGAAGTGATCTTTGAAACTGTTTTGTGATGTTTGGATTCATCTCACGAAGTTAAAACTTTCTTTTCATTCAGCATATTGGAAACACTCTTTTTGGAGAACCTGCAATGGGACATTTGGGAGCTCCCTGAGGCCTATGGAAAAGAAAAACTGAATATTCCCACATAAAAGTAAAAGAAAGTATCTGAGAAATTGCTTTATGATGTGTTGATTCATCTCACAGAGTTAAAACTTTCTTTTGATTTAGCAGCTTGGAATTATTTCTTTTGGAGAATCCATGAAGAGACATTTTGGAGCCCATTTATGCTTATGGGAAAACACTGAATATCACCACACAAAAACCAGAAGGAAGCTACCAGTGAAACTGCCTTGTCATGTGTGGATTCAGCTCACAGAGTTAAACTTCTATTTTGATTCAGAAGGTGACAAACGCTGTAATTGCCGAATCTGTGAACTGACATTTGGGAGTGCATTGAGACCTATGGGAAAAAAGGAATATCCTCAGATTCAAACTAGAAAGAATCTATCTGTGAAACTGTTTATGACGTGTAAATTCATCTCACAGATTTAAACATTTTTTCTGACCCAGCAGGTTGGAAACACTCTTTTAGTAGAATATGTGAATTGACAATTGGGACTTCAGTGAGGCTTATAGAGAAAAACAGAATATCCTCAGATAAAAACTAGAAAGAGGCTAGCTATGAAACTGCTTTGTGACATGTGAATTCACCTAGCAGAGTTAAACTTTTCTTTTGACTCAGCAGGTTGGAAAGACTTTATGCAGAATTTTCAAAGGGATATTTTGGCTTATGAGGAAAAACCAAATATCCCCAGATAAAAACTAGAAAGAAGCTACCTGTGAAACTGCTTTGTGATATGTAAATTCATCTCACAGAGTTAAACATTTCTTCTGACCCAGCATGCTGGAAACACTATTTTTGTAAAATCTGTGAATTGACAATTGGGAACTCAGTGAGGCTTATGGAGAAAAACTGAATATCCCCAGATAAAAGCTAGAAAGAAGCTATCTATGAAACTGTTTTGTGACGTGTGAATTCGTCTAGCAGAGCTAAACCTTTCTTTTGACTCAACAGGTTGGAAAGTCTCTTTGGAGAATCTTCATGGGATATTTGGCTTATGGGGGAAAAGCAAATATCCCCAGATAAAAACCAGAAAGAAACTATCTTTGAAACTGCTTTACAATGTATGTACTCATCTTACAGAGTTAAAACTTTCTTTTGATTTGACATTTTGAAAACCATCTTTTTACAGAATCTGTCATGGGACATTTGAGAGTCCATGGAGTCATATGGTGAAAACCAAATATCCCCAGACAAAACCAGAAAAAAAGCAATATGTGAAATTCCTTTGTGATGTGTGGATTAATGTCATAAAATACAACCTTTCTTTTGATTCAGCATGTTGGAAACACTCTTTTGGAGTATCTGCAAAGGAACATTTTGGGGACAATTTAGCGGTATGGGGAAAAAACGAATATTCCCAGATAAAAACTAGAAAGAAGCTATCTGTGAAAGTGCTTTGTGATGTGGATTCATCTCACAGAGTTAAATTTTTCTTTTGTTTCAGCAGGTTGGAAACACTCATTTTGGAGAAAATACGAAGGGGTATTTGGAAGCACATTGAGGTTTCTGGGGGAAAAATTGAATATCCTCAGATTAAAAAAACGAAGAAGAAATAAGCTGTCTGTGAAACTGGTTTGTTGTCCCGATCCGCAGGACAGTCGAAAAAGTCCCTGGAAGGGGGAGTGGGAATGGAGGGGACAAGAAAACATGAGAAATGGAGACAAGACAAATAGCCTGATCAAGTCTCATTTAATGGTGGCAGCGCAATGCCTTATATAGGCTGGCAGAGGAAGAGGTTGGGCCAGGGCGGTGACGGGGGGCTGAGTTTTCTCAAATTACAATTGCACATGTGCGGTTGGTTGATAATTTTCCCAGGCACGGGATCGCGCCTGCGCTGTAGGCTGCATATCTTGCTGGGCATGAAAAAATGCTTGCGCACACGCGGGAAAAGTTTGTGCATGCGGGAAATATTTGTGTGCGCGCGGGAAAGGTTTACACATGCACAGGAAAGGTAAGTAATGAAGAATCCGGAAATGTGCCATCTTGTCTCCGCTTTACGGAGACTAAGCAACAGAGGTCAGCTAATTCCGGGCCTCATGGCTCCGGACAGTTTGTGATGTTTGGATTAGTCACAAGGAGTTAAATTTTTCTTTTGTTTCAGCTGGTTGGAAATACTCTTTTCATAGAAACTGCGAAAGGACATTTGGGAGCCCATTAAAACCTATGGAGAATAACTGAACATCACCAGAAAAAAAAAAAAAAAAAAATAAAAGAACTGATCTGGGAAACTGCTTTGTGATGGGTGGATTCATCTCACAGAGTTAAACCTTTCTTTAGATTCAGCAGATTGGAAACACTCTTTTTGGAGAAACTGCATAGGTGCACTTGGAGTCCCTTGAGGCCTGTGGAGCAAAACTGAATATCCCCAGACAAAAAGTAGAAAGAAACTATCTGAGAAACTGCTTTGTGATGTGTGGATTCATCTCACAGAGTTAAAACTTTCTTTTTATTTAGCAGGTTGGAAATAATTTTTTTGGAAATCTGCAAAGGGACATTTTGGAGGCCATAGAGGCACACACACACACAAAACACTAAATATCTCCACATAAAACTAGAAAACAGCGGTCAGTTAACTGCCCTGTGATGTGTGGATTCAGCTCACAGACTTAAACCTTTCTTTTGATTCAGAAGGTGGGAAATACTCTAATTGCAGAATCTGCGAAGTGACATTTGGGAACTCATGGAGACCTATCGTTAAAAAATGAACATCCTCAGATAAAAACTAGAAATACACTATCTGTGAAACTGTTTTGTGATGTGTGAATTCATTTCACAGGGTTAAACTTTTCTTTTGATCCAGCAGGTTGGAAACACTCTTTTTGTAGAATCTGCAAATTGACCATCGGGATATCATTGAGGCCTAAGGTCTAAAACTGAATATCCCCAGATAAAAACTAGAAAGAAGGTATCTGTGAAACTGTTTTGTGTTGTGTGAATTCATCTCACATATGTAAAACTTTCTTTTGATCCATCAGGTCAGAAACACTCTTTTTGGAGAATCAACGAAAGGACATTTCGGAGCCCTTTGAGGCCTATGGGGAAAATTGAATGTCCCTAGATAAAACAAGAAAGAAATTGTCTGTTAAATTTTTTGGGATGTATGTATTCACCTCACCAATTTAAACCTTTCTTCTGATTCAGCAGGTTCAAAATACTCTTTTTACAATATCTGCAAGGGGTAATTTGGGACCCATTGAGGCCTATGACAAAAAACAAAATATCCCCACATAAAAACTGGAAAGAAACAATCTGTAAAACTGATTTAGATGTGTGGATTTATCTCACAGAGTTAAAACTTTCTTTTCTTTCAGTAGGTTGGTAACACCCTGTTTGGAGGATCTGCAAATGGACATTTGGGGATAATTAAGGCATATGGGAGAAAAACGAATATCCCTCCCAAACTAGAAAGAAGCTATCTATGAAAATGCTTTGTGAGGTGTGGATTCATCTCACATAATTAAACCTTTCTTTAGGTTCAGCAGGTTGGAAACACTCTTTTTGTAGATTATGTGAATGGACATTTTAGAACCCATTGAGGACTACTTGGAAAAACAGAATGTTCCCAATTAAAAACTAGAAAGAAGCTGTATGTGAATCTGCTTTGTGATTTGGATTCATCTCACAGAGTTAAATTTTTCTTTTGATTGAGCAAGTTGGGCACACTCATTTTGGAGAATATGCAAAGGAACATTTGGAAGCCCATTGAGTCCTATGGGGAAAAAAATATTCTCAGATAAAAACTAGAAAGAATCTGTATGAAACTGCTTGTGATGCATGGATTTATCACACAAAGTTAAACCTTTCTTTTGATTCAGAAGGTAGGAAACTCTCCTTTTGGAGAATCTGTGAAGGGACATTTCAGTGTGCACTGAGGCCTGGGGAAAATTGAGTATCCCCAGACAAAACTAGGAAGAGGATATTTGTGAAACTACTGTGTGATGGGTGAATTCATGTCAGAGAGTTAAAAGTTTTATTAGATTCAGCAGGTCAGAAACACTCTTTTGTAGAATCTGCAAAGAGACATTTTAAGTCCATTGAGACCTATAGGAAGAACTAAATATCCCCAGATAATAAGTAATAAGAATCCTTGAAGGGACATTTTGGAGCCCATTGAGGCCTATAGGGAAAAAGTAAATATTTACAGATAAAACGAGAAAGAAGCTATCTGTGAAACTGCTTTTGATGTGTGGATTCACCTCACACAGTTAAAACATTCTTTTGATTCACAAGCTGGGAAATACTCTTTTTGAACAATATGCAAATGGACATTTGGTAGCCCATTGAAACTGTTTTGTGTTGTGTGGATTCATCTCACAGAGATAAACTTTCTTGTGATTTAGCAAGTTTGAAAAACTCTAATTCTTGAAGTTGTGAAGGGACTTCTGGGAGTCCACTGTGGCCTATGGGGTAAAACCTAGTATCCCTAGATAAAAACTAGAAATAAGCAATTTGTGAAACTGCTTTGTGTTGTGTGTATTCATCTCACAGAGTTAAAGTTTTCTTTTGATTCACAAGGTTGGAAACACTCTTTATACAGCATCTGTGATGGGACATTTGTGAGTCCATGCAGGCCTATGGGGAAAACCAAATATCACCAAATAAAACTGGAAAAAAAAACTATCTTTAAAATATAGATTTTGAGATGTGTGGATTCATCTCAGAGAGTTAAACATTTCTTTTGATTCAGCAGGTTGGAACCACTCTTTGTGTAGAATCTGCAAAGGGATGATTTTAACCTGTTGATGCCTATGGGGAAAACTGAATATCCCCATATAAAAACTTGAAAGAAGTTGTCTTTGAAATTACTTTGTGATGAGTGGATTCATCTCACAGAGTTAAACCTTCCTATTTATCCAGAAGGTTTTAAACACTGTTTTTGAAGAATCTACAAAGGTACATCTCAGAGCCCATTGGGAGCTAGGAGTAAAATCCGAATATCTCTAGATAAAAACTAGAAAGAAGCTATCTGTTGTTTGGATGAACGGAGGCAAGATGGCGCACTTCTGGGTTCTTCATCACCAACTTTTCCCGTGCGCATGAAAATGCAGCTGGCACCCGGGAAGGTGCAGACCAACCGGGCATGCGCCAGGTGATGTCAATCCAAAGAGACCAAGATTTACCTGGTCACACCTGTGGAACACCCCCCGACATGCCTGTGCCCCGCCTATTGCCCTCCCACTCCTAGAAAAGCCGCTCCAGGCAGACGTGCCATGCAGACTTCCCAGCCCCCCACTCCTGTCGGGACTGCATTAGGAACTCCGTCCGAGAGCTCCACAGGGCGACTCTCTTGGCCTCCTTCGCCAGAGGCCGACAGACCTCTCCCTACCCACCTTCTTCCCTGAAGCTAGGTGACCAAAATAAATTTGCAGTTTTGCTCCTACCCTTGCCTACTCGCTGGTTCTTTTGTGCTCGCTCTGGTGGTCTTAGAAAAACAAATCATCTGTGAAATGATGTTCTGTTGGATTCATGTCACAGAGTAAAATTTTTTTTTGATTTAGTAGTTTGGAAACACTCTAATTTGAAAATCTGCAAAATAACTTTGGGAGCCCATTGAGGCCTATAGGGAAAACAGAATATCCTTGGATAAAACTGGAAAGATGCTGTCTGTGAAATTGCTTTGTTATGTGTGGATTTGTCTCACAAGATTAAAACATTCTTTTTATTCAGCATGTTGGAAACACTCCCTATGTAGGTTCTGCTAAGGTACATTGGTAGCCCATTGAATCCAAGGAGGAAAAACAGAATACCTCCAGATAGAGACTAGAAAGAAACTCTCTGTGAAACTGCTTTTTGTTGTGTGAATTCATCAAAAGAAAGTTAAACCTTTCTTTTGAAAAAGTAGGTTGGAAACACTATTTTTGGAGACTCTGAAAAGGGACATTTGCAAGCCCATTGAGGCCTGTGTTGAAAAAACGAAATTCTAGAGATAAAAACTACAAAGGAGCAATCTGTGAAAGTGTTTTGAGATGGGTGTATTCATCTCACAGAGTTAAACCTTTCTTTTGATTCAAGATGTTTGAGACACAACTTTTGGAGAACCTGGGATGCAATATTTGGGGCCCATTGAGGCCTAGGGGAAAAGCAAAATATCCCCAAATAAAAACTAGAAAGAAGGTATCTGTGAAACTGCTTTGTGATGTGTGGATTCATCTCACAGAGATAAACATTTCTCTTGATTCAGCAGGCTGGAAAAACTCTTTTTTAGGAAATTTGAAGGGACATATTGGAGACCATTGAGGTCTACATTGAAAACCTTATATTCCCAGATAAAACTACAAAGAAACTCTTTGTGTAACTGCTTTGTCATATGTGGAATTATCTCACAGAATTAAACATTTCCCTTTATTCAGCAGGTGGGAAACACTCTTTTTTAGAATCTTCAAAGGGACATGTGGGAGCCCATTGAGGCTTATGGGGAAAAACTGTATATCCCCAGATAAAACATACAAAGAAATTATTTGTGTAATTGCTTTGTGATATATGTATTCATCTCAAAGAGTTAAACCTATCTCTGAATTCATCAGGTTGGAAACTCTTCCAATGTACGATCAGTGAAGGGACATTTTGGAGCCCATGGTGGCCTATGCAGAAACCCAAATATCTCCAGAAAAAAACTAAAAAGTAGCTATCTGTGAAAACTCTTTGTGGTGTGTGGATTCATCTCACAGAGTTAAAGGTTTCTTTTGATTCAGCAGTTTGGAAAAACTCTATTGAGAATCTGGGAAGGGACATTTGGGAATCCTTTGGGGCCCATGGGGAAAACTGAATATCCCCAATAAAACTAAAGAGAAGCTATCTGTGAAATGGCTTTGTGATGTGTGGATTCATCTAACAGGCATAAACCTTTCTTTTGAGTCAGCTGGTTGGAAACATTCTTTTTGGAGAATCTGTGAAGGGACATTTGGGATCCCATTGAAGCCTGTTGGGAAAAACTGTATATCCCCAGATTAAAACTGGGAAAACATTATCTGTGAAACTTCCTTGTGTTGTGTGGATTCATCTCATAGTGGTAATGCTTTTTTTTTATTCAGGAAGTTGGAATCACTTTTTTTGGAGAATCTGCAAAGTGACATTTGGGAGCCCTTTGAGGCCTATGGAGAAAAATCGAATATCTCATTATAAAACTAGAAAGAAGTTATCCGTGAAACTACTTTGTGTGGATTAGTCTCACAGAGTTAAAACTTTCTTTTGATTCAGCATGTTGGAAACACTCTTATTATAGAATCTGTGAAGAGACATTTTGGAACCTTTGAGGTTTATGGAAGAAAAGAACATCCCCAGATAGAAAATAGATGGAAGTTACCTGTGAAACCATTTTCTGATGCTTAAATTCATCTCACAGAGTTCAAGCTTTCTTTTACTCATCAGGTGGGAAACACTCTTTTGGAGAATCTCTGAAAGAACATTTAAGGGACCATTGAGGCCTATGAGAGAAAACAGAATATCACCAGATAAAACTGGAAAATATTTTATGAGAAACTGCTTTGTGATGTGTGAATTTTCTCACAGAGGTAAAACGTTCTTTTGTTTCAGCAAGTTAAAACAAGTTTTTTTTTTTGTAGAATCTGCAAAAGGGCATTTTGGAGCCCATATTTGTCTACAGGAAATAACTGAATATGCCAGATGAAACTAGAAAACAGCTATCTCTTAAACTGGTTTTATTTGTTGATTCAACTCACTGAGTTAAAATTTCTTCTTCTTCAGCAGGTCAGAAACACTCCTCACAGAATCTGTGAAGGATATTGGGAGCCAATTGAAGCCTATAGGCAAAACCTGAATATCCACAGATACAAAGTAGAACCTAGCTATCCGTGAAACTGCGCTGTGATGTGAGAATTCATCTCACAGAGGCAAAGATTTCGTTTGATACAGCAGGGTGGAAACAGTCTTTTCGGAGACTCCAAGAAGGGACGTTTGGAGGCCCTTTGGGGCCTATGGGGAAAAAAATCAATTATTCCCAGATAAAACCTAGAAAAAACCTATCTGTGAAACTTCTTTGTGATGTGTGCATTCATCTCACAGAGTGAAAACTTTCTTTTGATTCATTGAGTTGTAAACACTCTTTTGGACATTCTGCAAAGGAATATGTGGGAGTCCATTGAGACCTATCGGGAATAACTAAATATCCCCAGATAAAACAAGAAAGAAGCTATCTGGGAAATGACGTTCTGTTGAGTGGATTCATCCCATGGAGTTAAACTTTCTTTTGATTCAACAGATTAAACACTGTAACTGGAAAATCTGCAAAATAACATTTGGGAGCATATTGAGTGAGGCCTACGGGGAAAACCCAAAATTCTTAAATAAAACTGGAAAGAAGCTAACTGTGAAATTGATTTGTGATATGTGGATTCATCTCACAAATTTAAACAGTCTTTTGATTCAGCCAGTTGGAAACACTACTTTTGGAGAATCAGCAAATGGACATTGGGAACCCATTGAAGCCAAGGGGAAAACAGAATACCCCAGATAAAAGTAGAAAGAAGTTCTCTGTGAAACTGCTTTGTGGTGTGTTAATTCATCTCTCAGAATTAAACCTTTCTTTTGATTGAACAGGTTGGAGACACCGTTTTGGAGAACCTAGGATGCAACATTGGGGCTCATAGAGGCCTAGGGGGGAAAATGGAATATCTCCAGATCAAAACTAGAAAGAAGCTGTCTGTGAAACTGTCTTGTGATGTGTGGATTCATCTCACAGTGTTAAGCCTTTCATTTGATTCACCAGGGTGGAAATAAGCTTTTATAGAATCTTCAAAGAGACATTGGGGAGCCCATTGAGACCTTTGGGGAAAACTAAATAGATCCAGTAAAACTAGAAAATAGCTATCTGTGTTGTAAACACTTTTTTGGAGAATCTGCTAAGGGTTGTTTTGTAGTCCATTGAGGCCTATGGGGAAAACAGAAAACCCACAGACAAAACTATGAAGAGGGTCTCTTGGAACTGCTTTGTAATGTGTGGATTCATCTCACAGAGTTAAACTTTGTTTTGATTCAGCAGACTGGAAACACTCTTCTTGGAGAATCTCCCAGTGTACATTTGATAGCCAATTGAGGCTTTTGGGAAAAAAACAGAATATCCCTAGATAAAACAAGAAGGAAACTATCTGTGAAACTGCTTTGTGACGTGGATTCATCTCACAGAAGTAAAACATTCCTTTGATTCTGCAGGTGGGAAACACTTCTTTTCAGAATCTGCTAGGAGTGCATTGAGGTCTATGAGGAAAAGCAGAATGTCCCCAGATGAAAACTAGAAAAAAGCTATCTGTGAAACTGCTCAGTGATGTGTAGATTCATCTCATAAAAGTAAACCTTTCTTTTGACACAGTAGGTTGAAAACACTCTTTTGCAGAATCTGTGAAGGGACATTTGGGAGCTCATTGAGGCCTATGGTGAAATACCAAATATCTCCAGCCAAAACTAGAAAGAAGCTATCAGTGGAACTGCTTTGTGATGTGTGGAATCATCTCAAAGAATTAAACCTTTCTTTTGATTAAGCAGGTTGGAAACTCTCAGGGGAACCAGTCCCCAATATTTCAATGTAGATTCTTTTCCCTAAGTGTTGGCCGGTCTGAGAAACAAAGAAAAGAGTACAAAAGACAGAAATTTTACAGCTGGGCCTCTGGAGGTGACATCACCTATTGGTAGTTTCCATGATGCCCACCTCAGTTGCAAAACCAGAAAGTTTTATTAGGGTTTTCAAAAGGGGATGGGTATATGACCAGGTAGTAATTCACCAAAATCACATGTTTCAAAGGGCAATGAAAGATCACAAGGGAGGAAGGGCAGAGCAAGATCACAAGGCCAGGACGAAATTAGAATTACTGATGAGGTTCCATGTCCTGATGGACACACATCATCTTGATTAACATCTTAAAATGAAACAGGGTTTGAGAGCAGACAACCGGTCTGACTAGAATTAGCCTGGCTGGAATTCTCTAATCCTAGCAAGCCTGAGGGCACTGCAGGAGACCAGGGTGTATTTCATCCCTTATCTTCAACTGCATAAGACAGACACTCCCAGAGTGGCCATCCTTAGACTTTCCCTGGGAATGCATTCCTTCTCCAGGGTTATTCCTTGCTGGGAAAAGAATTCAGGGAGATTTCTCCTATTTGCTTTCTGCAAGAAGGAAAATATGATTGTTCTGCCAGGCCCCACTGGCAGTCAGACCTTATGGTTATCTCCCTTGTTCCCAGAAAATCGCTGTTATCCTGTTCTTTTTCAGGGTGCCCAGATTTCATATTGTTCAAACACACATGCTTTACAAACAATTTGTACAGATCACATAATCGTCACAGGGTCCTGAGGTGACATACATCCTCAGCTTATGAAGAAAACAGGATTCAGAGATTAAAGTAAAGACAGGAATAGGAAATCATAAGAGTGTTGACTGGCAAAGTGATAAATGTCTATGAAATCTTCACAATTTTTGTTCAGAGATTGCAGTAAAGACAAGCAAAATAAATTATAAAAGTACTAATTTGGGAAACTAATAAATGTCCATGAAATCTTCACAATTTACATTCTTTTGCCATGGTTTCAGCTGATCCCTCCATTCGGGGTCCCTGACTTCCCAGAACAAGAAACGCTGTCTTTGGAGAATCTGTTAAAAGAGATTTGAAGTCTATTGAGGCCTATGAAAAAAAAAAATGAAATTCCCAGATATATACTAGAAATAAGCCATCCAATAAATTCTTTTGTGATGCATGGATTCATCTCACAGAGGTAAACCTTTCTTTTGATTCAGCAGGATGGAAACACTATTTTATAGAATCTGCAAAGGGACATTTGGGAGCCCATTAAGGCCATTTGGGAAAACAAAATATCCCCAGATAAAACTAGAAAGAAGCTAATCTGAAAATTCTATGTAATGTGTGGATTCATCTCACACATTTAAGCCTTTCTTTTGATTCAACATGTTGGAAACACTTTTTTTGTAGACTCTGCAAAGGGGCATTGGGGAGTACATTGAGGCCTATTGGGAAAAACTGAATATTTCCAGATAAAAAACAGAAAGAAGATAACTGTGAAATGGCTTTGTGATTTGTGAATTCATCTCAGAGAGTTAAGACTTTCTTTTGATACAGCAGGTAGGAAACACTCTTTTTGGAAGATCTCCGAAGGTATATTTTGTATCCCATTGAGGCCTATGGGAAAAGCACAATATCCCCTGATAAAACTAAAAGAATCTATCTGTGAAACTGCTTTTGATGGGTAGATTCATCTCACAGAGTTAAACCTTTCTATCAGAACTGCAGGTTGGAAACACTTTTTATGGATAATCTGCTGAGAGATATTGGGAAGCCCATTGAAGCCTAGGGGAAAAAACAGAATACCCACAGATGAAAACTATGAAGAAGCTATCTGTGAAACTCTTTGCAATGTGTGGATTCATCTCACAGAGCTAAACCTTTCTTTTGATGTAGCAGGTTGGAAACAATCTTTTTGCAGAATCTGTGAAGAGACATTTGGGAGCCAATTGAGGCCTATGGGAAAAAAACTGAATATCTCCAAATAAAAGCTAGAAAGAAGCTATCTGTGAAACTGCTTTGTGATGTGTAAATTTATCTCACAGAGTTAAACCTTTCTTTTGATTCAGCATAGTTGTAAACCCTAATTGTTGATAACGGTAATGGAATAGTGGGGAGCCCCATTCTGAAGCCATTGGGGCGAAAATTTGAAATCCCAACATAAAAAGTAGAAACAACAATTGTTAAATTGGCTTCTGATTTGATGGCTTCATCCTCCAAGAAAAAATCTTTCCGGATTCAGCAGGCTTGCCAAACACTCTTTTTGGAGAATCCTGCAAAGGACATTTAGAGACCTATTGATGTCTGTTCATAAAAACAGAATCACTCCAGATAAAAACTAGAAAGAAGCTATCTGCAAAACTACTTTGCGATGTGTGGATTAATTTCACAAAGTTAAACTTTTCCTTTAAGTAAGCAGGTTGGAAACACTCTTTTTGGAGAATCTGCAATGGGACATTTTGAGCCTATTGAGGTTTATGTGTAAGAAAAGAATATTTCCAGATAAAAGAAAAAAGTATTCTATAGAATTGCTTTGTGATGGGTGGATTTATCTCAGAGAGTTAAACAGTTATTTTGATACGGCAGTTTGGAAACACTGCCTCTAAACAAACTGTGAAGGGACACTTGGGAGCCCAATGATGTCAATTGGAAAAAAAATGAATATCCACAGAAAAAACTATAAAGCAGCTATCTGTGAAACAGTTTTGTTATGTGTATTCACCTCACAGAATTAAGCCTTTCTTTTGATTCAGAATGTTGCAAATACTCTCTTTGGAGCATCTGCGAGGGACACTGAGGAGCCCATTATTGAGGTCTCTTGAGAGAAGCTGAATATGCCCAGATAAAAACAAGAAAAAAAAAGTCACCTGTCAAAATGCCTTGTGATGCGTGGATTTGTACCACAGAATTAAGCCTTTCTTGTGATTTAGCAGGTTGGAAGCACTCTTTTTGGAGAATCTGCAAAGGCACACTTGATAGCCCTTTGTTGCCTGTGGGTAAAAATACGAATATGCCCACATAAAAACTACAAAGAAGCTACCTGTGAAACTGCTTTGTGATTTTTGGATTCATCTCACAGAGTGAAACCTTTCTTTTGATTCAGCTTGTTTGAAACACTCTTTTTGGAGAATCTGCGAAGATACTTGGGAACCCATTGAGGTCTATTGGGAAAAACTGAATAATTCCTGATTAAAACTGAAAAAAATCTGTCTGTGAAATGACTTTGCCATTTGTGGATTTATCTGAAAGAGTTAAGTCATTCATTTGATACAACACATTGAAAACACTCTTTTTGGAGAATCTGCCAAGGGACATTTGCAAACCCATTGAGGTCTATGGGGAAAGCTGAATATTTTCAGATAAAACTATAAAGAAGCTATCTGTAAAACTGCTTTGTGATGTGTAGATGTATCTCACAGAGTTAAACCTTTGTTTTGATTAAGCAGGTTGTAAACGCTCTGTAAAATCTGTGAATGGACATTTGAAAGCCTGTTGAGGCCTACGAGAAAAACTCAAATACCCCTAGCCAAAACCATAATGTTGCTATCTGTGAAACTGCTGTGTGAGGTGTGGATTAATCTCACAGAGTTAAAACTTTTTTTTTTTTTTATCAGCAGGTGGAAACACTTTTTTTGGAGAATATGCAAAGGGACATTTGGGAGCCCATTGATGCACATGAGGAAAGAGCAAATGTTCCAGATAAACACTAAAAAGAAGATATACATGAAACTGCTTTGTGATTTGTGGATTCAACTCACAGAGTTAACCCTTTCTTTTAATTGAGCAGGTAGGAAGCACCGTAATAGGAGAATGTCTGAAATGACATTTTAGAGCCTACTGAGAGCTATGACAAAAACCCAAAAATCCTCAAATAAAAACTAGAAAGAAGCGATCTGTGAAACTGCTTTGAGATGTATGGATTCATCTAACAGAGTTTAACTATTTTCTTGATTAAGCAGGTTGGACAAACTCTTTGGAGGATCTCTGAAGGGATATTTGGGAACCGATTGAGTGCTATAGAGAAAAACAGAATATCCCCAGATAGAAACTAGAAAGAAGCTATCTGTGAAACTGATTTGTGAGGCAAGGATTCATCTAACAGAGTTAAACATTGGTATTGATTCAGCAGGTTGGAAACACTCTTTTTGTAGAAACTGTGACGGGACATTTGGGAGCCCATAGTGGCCTAGAACAAAAACTGAATATCCCCAGATGAAAACTGGAAAGAAACTATCTGTAAAACTGCTTTGAGCTGTGTGGTTTCATCTCACATAGTTAAACCTTCCTTCTGATGGAAGAGGTTAAAACAAACTTTTGGAGAAAATTTGAAGGAACATTTGGGAGTCCATTGTGGCCTATGAAGAAAAAGCGAATGTACCCAGATAAAAACTATAAAGAAGCTATCAGGGAAACTTCTTTGTGATGTTTGGATTCATCTCACAGATTTAAACCTTACATTGTATACAGGACGTTGTAAGCAATCTTTTTGGAGAATATGCAAATGGACATTTGAAAGCCCATTGGGGACTATGGATAAAAACAAAATTACCCCAGATAAAACCTAGAAAGAAGTTACCTGTGAAACTGCTTTGTGATGTGTGGATTGATCTCACAGAATTAAACATTTCTTTAGATTCAGCAGTTTGGAAACCCTCTTTTTGGAGAATCTGCAGAGGAGCACTTGTGAGTCCTTTGAGGCCTACAGGAAAAATTGAATATCCACAGATAAAATCTAGAGAAAAGTTTTCCATGATACTGCTTTGTAATGATGGATTCATTTCACAAAGTTAAACTTTTCTTTGGATTCAGCAGGTTGGAAACAGTCTTTTTACAGAATCTGTGAATGAACATTTGGGAGGCCATTTAGGCCCATGGGGAAAACCTGAAAATCCCCAGATAAAAACTAAAAATAAGCTATCTGTCAAACTACTTTGTAATGTGTGGATTCATCTCACAGAATTAAATCTTTTTTTATTTCAGCAGATTGGAAAAACTGTTTTTGGAGAATGTGCAAAGGGACATTTGGGAACCCATTGAGGCCTATGGGGAAAAACTGAACATTCCCAGATAAAAGCTAGAAAGAAGCTACCTGTGAAACTGTTTTGTTACATGTGGATTCATCTAACAGGGCTTTAAAGTTCTTTTGACTCAGCAGGTGTGAAACACTTTTTTGGAGACTTGAAAGGAACATTAGCGAGCCCATTGAGGCCCAAGGGGAAAAACTGAATGTTCCCAGATAAATACTAGAAAGAAGGTATCTGTGAAACTGCTTGGTGATGTGTGGATTCCTCTCACAGGGTTAAATCTTTCTCTTTATTAAGCAGGTAGGAAACATTCTTTTTGGAGAATCTATGAAGTGACATTTAATAGCCCATTATGGCCCAAGTATAATAAAAAAATCCCAAGATATATATTAGAAGAAGTTGTCTGTGAAACCACTTTGTGATTTGTGAGTTCACCTTACAGAATTAGACCTTAATTTCTTTTTCAGCCAGTTTGAAACAGTTTTTTTTTGGAGAATCCATGAAGGGACATTTGGGAGTCCATTGAAGCAAAAGGGGGAAAACTGAATGTTGCCATATAAAAATTATAGAGAAGCTATCTGTGAAGCTGTTTTGTGATGGGTGGATTCACATCACAGAGTTATTTTTTTCTTTTGATTCAACAGGTTGTAAACACTTTTTGGAGAATCTGTGAAGGGACATTTGACAGCCCATTGAGGTCAAAAGAGAATAACTGAATATCCCTAGATAAAAACTGGAAAGAAGCTATGTGTAAAACTACTTTGTGATGTCTGAATTCTTCTCACAGAGTTAAGTCTTGCTTTTATTCAGAAGGTTGGAAACACTGTTTTGGAGTATCTGCAAAGGTACATTTTGGAGCCCATTGAGGCTTACAGGGAAAAAACATAAATCCCCAGATAAAACCTAGAAAGAAGCTATTTTTGAAACTGATTTTTGACGTATGGATTCAACTCGAAGCATTAAACTGCTTTTATTCAGCAGGTTGGAAACATTCTTTGTGGAGAATATGTGAAGGGACATTTGGTATCCCTCAGTGGGGCCTACAGAAAAAAAAATTAATATCCCAAGATAAAAGCTATAAAGAAGCTATATGTGAAACTGCTTTGTGATGTTTGGATTCAACTCACAAAGGTAAACCTTTCTTTTGATTCAGCATGTTGTAAACGCTCTTTTTGGAGAATCTGCGATGGGCAATTTGGGAGCCCATTGAGGCCTATGGGAAAAACCCAATATCCCCAGATGAAAACTAGAAAGAATCCATCTGTGAAATTGCTTTGTGATGTGTGGATTAATCTTACAGAGTTAAACTATATTTTGATTCAGCAGGTTGGAAACTCTTTTATTTAACCATCTGCAAAGGAGCATTCAAGAGCCCATAGTGGTTTAGGAAAAAAATGGAATATCCTCAGAATAAAACTAGAAAGAAGCTATCTGTGAAACTGTTTTGTGATGTGTGGATTCTTCTCAGAGAGTTAAATTTTTCTTTCTTTTGATTCACCAGGTTGGAAACACTCTTTTTGAAGATTTGGCAAAGGAACATTTAAGCACTCATACAGGCATATGGTGAAATTGCAAATATCCCCAGATAAAACTAGAAAATGCTATCTGTGAGACTACTTTATATTGTATCAATTCATCTCACAGAGATAAATTTTCTTTTGATTCAGCAGGCTGGAAACACCCTTTTGTAGAATCTGCAAAGGGACATTTGGGAGCCCATTGAGGCCTGTGGGGAAAACTGAATATCCCCAGATAAAACTAAAACGTGCTAACTGTGAAACTGGTTTGTGATATGTGGATTCATCTCACAGAGTTAAAGCTTTCTTTTGATTAAACAGGTTGGAAACCCTCTTTCTAGGAACTACGAAGGGAAATTTGGGAGCCCTTTGAGTACTATAGGAAAAACAAAAAATGTCCCCAGATAAACCTAGAAAGAAGATATCTGTGAATCTACTTTATGATATGCAGATTCATCTTACAGAGTTAAAAATTTCTTTTGTGTCAGTGACTTGGAAACACTCTTTTTGTAGAATTTGAGAAAAGAGTTGGGAACCCATAGAGGCCTATAAAATATATATATATATA
>NW_016826565.1:110833-115353 GCF_001698545.2 Rhinopithecus bieti
AAAAAAACTATCTGTGAAACTGCTTTGTGAAGAATGGATTCATCTCATAGACTTAAGCCTTTCTTTTGATTCAGTAGGCTCAAAACACTTATTTTGGAGAATCTGTGAAGGGACATTTGTGAGTCATTTAGGCCTATGGGGAAAAAGTTGTCTATGGAGAAAAACCAAATATACCCAGATAAAAACTAGAAAGAAGTTATCTGTGAAACTGCTTTTTGATGTCTGGATTCATCTCACAGAGTTAAGGTTTTCTTTTGATTTAGTTGGTTGGAGACACTCTTTTTGGAGATCTGTAGAGGGACATTCTGGTGACATTGAGGCCAAAGGAGAAAAAATGAATATCCCCAGATAAAAACGAGAAAGAAGCTATCTGAGAAACTGATTTATGATTATTGGATTCTTCTCACAGAGGTAAAACTTTCTTTTGGTGCCACAGTTTGGAAACACTCTTTTTGTAGAATCAGTGAAGGGACATTTGGGAGCCCATTGAGCCCTATGGGGAAAAACTGAATGTCCCCAGATAAAAACTAGAAAGAAGCTATCTGTAGAACATCGTTGTGCTCTTCAACTCATCTCACAGCGTTAAACTTTTCTTTTGATTCAGCAAGTAGGAATCACTGTTTTTGGAGATTCTGCAAAGGGACATGCGAGCCCAGTACTGCCTATAGGGAAACACAGAATATTCCCAAATAAAAATTAGAAAGAAGCATTCTATGAAACTGAATTGTGATGTGTGGATTAATCTCAAAAAGTTAAGTGTTTGTTTTGATTCAGCAGGTTTGAAACAGTCTTTTGAAGAATCTGTGAATGGACATTTGAGAGCCCCTTGAGGCCTATTGGAAAACAGAATATACCCAGATAAAACTAGAAAGAAACTGTCTGTTAAACTGTTTTCTGATTTGAGGATTTATCATATAAGGTAAAACCTTTCTTTTGAGTCTGCAGGTTGGAAACACTTTTTTTGTAGAATCTGGGAAGGGACATTTTGAGATTATTGAGGCCTGCAGGGAAAATAGAATATACCCAGATAAAAAGACAAAAGAAGCTATCTGTGAAACTACTTTTTGATGTGTGGATTCAACTCAAGGAGTTAAGTATTATTTTATTCAGCAGGTTGGAAACACTCCTTTTGGAGAATCTGCAAATGGACATTTAGGAACCCTTTGATGGGTAGGGGCAAACCCCGAATATCTCAAAATATAAACTACAAAGAATCTATCTGTGAAAATGCATTGTGATGTGTGGATTCATTTTAGAAAATTAAACCTTTCTTTTGATTCAGCAGGTTGGATAAACTCTTTTTTGGAGAATCTGTGAAGGCACATTTGGAAGTCCATCATGGTCTATGGGGAAAAGAAATAATCTCCCAATAAAAAGTAGAAAGAAGCTATCTGTGAACTGCTTTGTGATGCATGGATTCCTCTCTCAGGGTTGAACCTTGATTTTGATTCAGCAGGTTGGAAACACTCTTTTTAGAGAATCTGCTAAGGGACATGTGGGAGTTTATTTGGACTTATGGGGAAAAACCTAATTCTCAAGATTAAAACTAGAAAGAAGCTATCTGTGAAACTGCTTTGCGATGTGTAGATTCACCTCACAGAATTAAACCTTTCTTTTGATTCACCAGGTTGGAAACACTCTTTTTGTGGAATCTGTGAAGGGACAATTGGAGTCGCATTGAAGCCTATTGGGAAAACCAAATATCCCCAGACAAAACTAGAACAAAGCTATCTGTGAAACTGCCTTGTGATATGTGGATTCTTCTCAGAGTTAAACCTTTCCATTGATTCAACAGATTTGAAACCCTCTTTTTCTAGAATCTGCGAAGGGATATTTAGGAGCCCATTGAGGCCTATATTGAAAAAACTAATCCCCAGAATAAAACAAGAAAGAAGCTCTCTGTGAAACTGCTTTATGATGTGTGGATTCATGTCGTGGAGTTTAATTTATGTTTCCATTAAACAGGTTGGAAAAACTCTATTTGAGAATCTGTGAAGGGACACATAGAAGCCCATTGTGGCATATGTGGAAACACTGAATATTCCCAGATAAAACTACAAAAAAGCTTTCCATGAAACTGCTTTTGACGTGGAGATTTATCTCATACAGTTAAACATTTCTTTTGATTCAGCAGGTTAAAACACTCCTTTTCCAAAATCTGCCTACAGACATATTGGAGCGCTTGAGGTCTACAAGGAAAATGGAATATTCCCAGAGTTAAACCTTTCTTTTGATCCAGCATGTTGAAAACATTATTTTTGTAGAACCTTCAAAGGTACATTTGGGAGCTCTTTTAGGCCTATGGGAAAATTGAATATCCCCATATAAAAGTAAAAATAAGCTGTCTGTGAAACTCCTTTGAGATGTGTAAATTCATCTCACAGAGTTAAACCTTTATGTTGAGTCAGCAGGTTGGAAACACTTTTTTGGAGAAATTGCAAAAGAAAATTTGAAAGCTCATGTAAGCCAATGGGGAAAAACAAAATATCCCCAGATAAAAATGATAAACAAGCTTTCCGTGAATCTGTTTTTTGATATGTCAATTCATCTCACATATATAAACCTTTCTCTTGGTTCAGCAGGTTGGAAACACTCTGATTGGAGAATCTGTGGAGGGACACGTGGAAGTCCATTGAAGCCCAATGGGAAAACCAAATACTGCCATATAAAAACTAGAAAGAAGCTATTTTGGAAACTGCCTTTTGATGTGTGAATTCATCTTACAGAGTTTAAAATTTCCTTTGATTCAGTGGGTTGGAAAACTCTTTTTGTAGAATATGAAAAGTGACATTTTAGAGCCCATTGAGGACTATGAGGAGAAAAGGAATATTCCCATATAAAAAATAGAAACATCTTTCTGTTAAACTGCTTTCTGATGTGTGGACTTATCTCACAGAGTTAAAACCTTCTTTTGATTCATCAGGTTAGAAACTCTCTTTTGGGAGAATCTGCAACGGGAAATTTGGGAGCCCATTGAAGACTATGGGGATAAAGCAAATATACTCAGATAAAAATCAGAAAGAAGCTATTTGTGAAATTAGTTTTTGACGTGTGGAGTCATTTCACACAGTTAAATCGTTCTTTAATTCAGCAGATTGGAAGAACTGTTTCAGGAGGATCTGCGAAGGGACACTTAGAAGCCCACTGATACTGATGTGAAAAAAAGAATCCTCACATAAAAACTACAAAGAAGTTAAATGTGAAGGTGCTTTGTGATGAGTGGATTCGTATCAGAGAGTTAAACATTTGTCTTGATTCAACAGGTCAGAAACACTGTTTGGAGAATCTGCAAAGGGAAATTTGTGCACTCAAATAGACCAATGGGGAAATACTGAATATCCCCAGATAAAAACCAGACAGAAGGTATCTGTGAAACTGCTTTGTGATGTGTGAATTTTCTCACATTGTAAATTTTCTTCTTATTTAGGAGACTGGAAACAATGTTTTGTGGAATCTGCAAAGGAATATTTGGGAGTCCATTGAGGCCTATGTGGAAAAACTGAATATCCCTAGATAAAAATTACAAAGAAGCTATCCGTGAAAGTGCCTTGTGATGTGTGGATTTATCTCAAATTTAAATCTTTTTTTTTTTGATTCAGCAGCTTGTAAACACTCTTGTTGGAGAATCTGTGAAGGGACAATTGGATGTCCACTGAGGCCTAAAGGGAAAAATGGATTATGCCCAGATAAAAACTAGAAAGAAGTTATCTGTGGTGTGTGGATTCATCTCTCAGAGTGAAACCTTTCTCTTGATTCAGCAGGTTGGAAACAGTCTTTTGGAGAATCTGCAATGGGACATTTGAGAGCATTTTGAGGCCTATAGGATAAAACAGAATATCCCAGATAAAAAGTAGAAAGAAGTTATCTGTTAAGCTGCTTTTGATGTTTGGATTCAACTCACAGAACTAAACCTTTCTTTTATTCAGTAGGTTGGAAACACTGTTTTTAAATAATCTGCAAAGAGACATTTGGAAGCCTATTGAGGACAATGGGGAAAACAGAAAATCCACATATTAAAACCAAAAAGAAGCTATCTTTGAAGCTTCTTCATGATTTGTGGATTCGTCTCATTGAGTTAAACCTTTCTTTTGATTAAGCAGGTTGGAAGCACTCTTTTTGGAGTATCTGCAAAGGGACATTTGGGCGCTCATTGAGGCCTATGGGGAAAACCCAATATCCCCAGATAAAACCAGAAAGAATCTATCTGTGAAACTGTTCTGTGATGTGTGTATTCATCTCACAGAGTTAAACCATTCTTTTGATCCAGCAGTTTAGAAATAGTCTTTTTGGAGAATCTGTGAAGGGACATTTGGGAGTTCATTGAGGCCTATGGGGAAAAATAGAATTTCCCCAGATAAAACTAGAAAGAAGATATCTGTGAAACTGCCATGTGATGTGTGTATTCATCTCAAAAATTTAAACCTTTCCTTTGATCCCACAGTTGAAAACCTCTTTTAGAGAACCTGCAAAAGGCTATTTGGTAGCTGATTGGGGTTTAAAAAAAAAAAAAAACAAAAAAC
>NW_016826565.1:116809-131956 GCF_001698545.2 Rhinopithecus bieti
TTTTTTTTTTTTTTTTTTTGTAGAACCTGTTAAAAGATATTTGGGAGCCCACTGAGGCCTGTGGGGAAAAAGCCAGATATCACCAGATAAAAACTGGAATAAAGCTATCTGTAAAACTGCTGTGTGATGTGTGAATGCGTCTCACAGAGTTTCTTTTTATTCAGCAGGTTGGTAACACTCTTTTTGGAGAATCCACAAAGGGACATTTTGGAGCATATTGGGGCCTGTGGATAAAACCGAATGTTCCCAGATACAAAATAAAAAGAAGCTATCTGTGAAAGTGCTTTGTGATGTGTGGATTCAGCTCACAGAGTTAAAATTTTCCTTGATCCAGCAGTTTGGAAAAACTGTTTTTGTAGAATCTACAAAGAGACATTTGGAAGACAACTGATGCCTCTAAGTAAAACAGAATATCCCCAGATAAAACTAGAAAGAACCTGTCTGTTAAACTGCTCTCTATTGTGTGGATTCAACTCACAGAGTTACACCTTTCTTTTGATTCCACAGGTTAGAGATACTTCTTTTGTAGCATTTGCAAAGGGACATTTTGGAACCCATTGATGCCTATGGGGGAAAACAGAATATCGTCAGATAAAAACTGTAAAAAAGCAATATGTGAAACTGCTTTGTGATGTGTGGATTTATCTCACAGAGGTAAACCTATGTTTCTATCCAGCACATTGGAACCACACTTTTTGTAGTATATGCAAAAAGACATTTGGGAGCCCATTGAGATGTATAAGTAAAATCAAAAAACCCAGATAAAACTAGAAAGAAGCTATCTATTAAACTCCTTTGTGTTGTATGGACTCATCTCTCAGAAATAAACCTTTCTTTTCATCCAGAAGGTTGGAAACACTCTTTCTGGAGAAAATGCAAAGGGGCATTTAGGAGCATATTGAGGCCTATGGAGAAAAACCAAATATCTCTCAATAAAAAGTAGAAAGAAGCTATCTGTGAAACTACTTTGTGATGTGTGAATTCATATCAGAGAGTTAAACCTTTCTTTTGTTTCAACAGGTTGGAAACACTCTTTTTACAGAATCTGTGAAGTGATATTTGGGAAACCATTGAGGCCTATGGGCAAAAATCGAATATCCCAAGATAAAAACAAGAAAGAAGCTATGTGTGAAATGGCTTTGTGACTTGTGTTCATCACACAAAAGTAAAACCTTCTTTTGATTCAGCAGGTTGGAAAGAATCTAACTGTATAATCTGTGACAAAACATTTGGGAGCCCGTTGATACCGGTGGGGAAAAACAAAATATCCTTTGATAAAAACGAGAAAGAAGCTATTTGTGAGGCTGCTTTGTGATTTGTGGATTCATCTCACAGAGTTAAAACTTTGTTTAGATTCAACAGGTTTTAAACACTCTTGCTGTAGAATCTGTGAAGGGATATTTGGGAGCCTATTAAGGCCTATGGGGAAATCCTAATATCCTCAGATAAAATGAGCAAGAGGCAATTTATAAAAATGCTTTGTGATGTGTGGATTCATCTCACAGAGTTAAACTTTTATGTTGATTCAACAGGTTTTAAACACTCTTTCTGTAGAATCTGTGAACGGACGTTTGGGAACCTATTGAGGCCTATAGGGAAAATCTGAATATCCTCAGATAAAAACGATAAAGAAGCTACTTGTGAAAATACTTTGTGATGTGAGGATTAATCTCACAGAGTCAAACCTTTGTTTTGATTCAGCAGGTTTTAAACATCTTTCTGTAGAATCTGTAAAATAACATTTGGGAGTCTATTGAGGCCTATGGGCAAAAACAGAATTTCCACAGGAAAAAAAATATAACAATAATCTATCTGTGAAACTGCTTTGTGATGTGGGGATTCATCTCTAAAATTTATCCTGTATTTTAATTCAGCAGTTTTGAAACACCTTTTTTGTAGAATCTGTGAAGGGACATTGTTAAGCCCATTGGGTCCTATAAAGAAACCAAAATCCCCAGATAAAACTAGAAAGAAGCTATCTGTGAAACTGTTTTGTGATGTGTGGATTCATCTCACAGAGTTGAGCCTTTCTTTTGATTCAGCAGGTTGTAAGCAATCTTTTAGGAGTATCTAAGAAAGGACATTTGGGAGCCCACTGACGTTTTGGGGTAATACTGAATATTCAAAGATAAAACTATAAAGAAGGTGTCTGTGAAACTGCTTTTGTTGTGTGGATTCATCTCATAGAATTAAAATTTTATTTTGATTAAGCAGTTTGCAAACCCTGTTTTGCAGAATCTGTGAAGGGACATTTTGGAGCCCTTTTAGAACTATGGGAAAAAGCTAATATCTCTAGAAGAAAATAAGAAAGAAGCTATTTGTGAAACTGCTTTGTGATGTGTGGATTCGTCTCACACAGTTAAACCTTTCTTTTGATTCAGCAGGTTGGATACACTTGCTTTGGAAAATCTGTGAAGTGATATTTTGGAGCCCACTGAGGCTTATGGGGCAAAGCAGATTATTCACAGATAAAACCTAGAGAGAAACTATCTGTGAAATTGCCTTGTGATGTGAGGGTTCATCTAACAAAATTGAAACTTTCTTTTGATTCAGCAGTTTGGAAACATTCTTTTTGGAGAATCTGTGAAGGGACATTTGGGATCTCATTGATCATATGGGGAAAAACTGAATAATTCCAGATAAAAACTAGAATGAACCTATCTGTGAAACTGCTGTCTGATGTGTGAATTCATCTCACAGAAGAAATTCTTTTCATTCAGAAGATTTGAAACACTCTTTTTGTAGAGTCTACAAAGGGACATTTGGGAGTCTATTGATGTCTATGAAAACAAACAGACTATCCCCAAATAAGAAATAGAAAGAAGCTATCTGTGAAACTGCTTTGTGATACGTGGATTTGTCTCACAGAGTTAAACCTTTTTTTGTTTCAGCAGGTTGGAAAAACTGTTTTTGGAGAATCTGTGAAGGGACGTTTTGGAGTCCATTGCAGCCTTTGGGGAAAAGCAGAATATCCCCATATAAAAACTAGAAAGAATCTATGTAGGAGAGTGCTACGTTATGTGTGGATTCAGATAACAGAGTTAAACTTTTCCGTTGATTCAGCAAATTGGAGACACTGTTTTTGGAGAATCTGGGAAGAGACATTTGGAAGTCCATTGTGGCCAGTGAGGAAAAACTGAATATCCACAGAGAACAACTAAAAGAAGCTACCTGTAAAACAGCATTGTGGTGTGTGGATTAAACTCAAAGAGTTAAGCATTTCTTTTATTCAGCAGGTTGGAAACACTGTTTTTGGAAAATGCAAATGGACATTTGGGAGCCCTTTGAGGCATATGGGGAAAAACTGAATATCGTCAGATAAAACTAGAATAAAGCTATCTGTGAAACTGTTTTTTCTTTCTTTTTTAATGAAGTCTCACTCTCTCACCCAGGCTGGAGTGCAGTGGCATGATCTTGGCTCACTGCAAACTCTTCCACCTAGGTTGACACCATCCTCCTGCCTCAAACTCCCAAATAGCTGCAACTACTGATACCCACCACCATGCCCAGCTAATTTTTTGCATTTTTAGTAGAGATGGGGTTTCACCGTGTCAACCAGGATGGTCATGATGTCCTGACCTCGTGATCCACCTGTCTCGGACTCTCAAAGTCGTGGGATTACAGGCGTGAGTCACCATACCCAGCCAAAACATTTTTTTTAATGTGTGGATTCATCTCACAGAGTTAAAACATTATTTTGAGTCAGCAGATTGGAAATACTCTTTTAGGAGTATCTGTGATGAGACATTTGGGAGCCCATAGGGGCTTATGGAGTAAAACTGAAAATCATCAGATAAAAACATGAAAGAAGCTATCTGTGAAACTTCTTTGTGATGTGCGTATTTATCTCTCAGAGTTAAAGCTTTGCTTTGATCCAACAGATTGGAAACACTATATTTGGTGAATCTGCAAAGGGACATTTGGGAGCCCTCTTAATTCTACTGGGAAAAAAAAACAATACCCCAGATAAAACTAGAAGGAAGCTGTCTGTGAAATTGCTGTGTGATGTGTGGATTCATCTCAGAAATTAAACCTCTCTTTTGATTCACTAGGTTGGAAAAACTCATTTTGTAGAGTCTGCAAGGCTCATTTTGGATTGCATTGAGACCCATGGGGAAAAAATGTATATCTCCAGAGAAAAACTAGAAAGAAACTATCTGTGAAACTCCTTTGTGATGTGTGGATTAATCTCAGTGTTGAACCATTCTTTTGAGTCAGCAGGTTGGAAACACTCTTTTTGCAAAATCTGCAAAGGAATATTTGGGAGCCCATTGCAGTTTATGGGAAAAACAGAGTATCCTTAAATTAAAACTAGAAAAAAGCTATCTGTGAGACTGCTTTATGATGTGGGTATTCCACTTCCAGACTTGAAACTTTTTTGGTTTCAGTGAGTTGGATACACTTTTTTTTTTTTTTTTTGAGAATCTGCGAAGGGAAATTTGAAAGTCCATAAGGGCTAAGAAGAAAAACTGAATATCCCTAGTAAAAAATAAGAAATAAGCCATTGGTGATACTGCTTTGTGATGTGTGGATTCGTCTTACAGAGTTAAACCTTTCTTTTGATTCATCAGATTGGAAACACTATTTTTGGGGGATGAGAAAGGACAGTTGGGAGCCCATTGATACCTATGAAGAAAAGCCAAATATCCCCAGATAAAAACTTGAAAGGATGTATCCGTGAAATTGGTTTGTGATGGGTGAATTAACCTCACAAAGTTAAACTATTCCTTTATTCAGCATATTGGAAACACTGTTTTTGGAGAATCTGTGGAGGGATATTTTAGAGTCTATTAAGGAAATGAAGTAAAACTGAATATTGCCCTATGAAAACAAGAACAAAGATCTCTTGAAACTGTTTTCAGATGTGTGGATTTATGTCAGAGACATAAAACTTTTTTTTGATTCAACAAGTTAGAAACAATATTTCTGGAAAATCTGTGAAGGAACACTTGAGAGCCCATTGTTCCTTTGCGAAAAAACCGAATATCCTAAGATAAAATGTAGAAAGAAGGTATCTGTGAAACTGCTTTGTGATGTGTAGATTCGTCTCACAGAGATAAGCTTTTCTTTTGATTAAGCAGGTTGGAAGCACTGTTTTTGGAGAATCTGCAAGGGTACATTTTGGAGCCCATTGTGGACTATAGGGAATGATCAAATATCCCCAGATAACAACTAGAATAGAAAAAATCTGTCAGTGAAACTGCTTTGTGAATGTGTGGATTCTCTCATAGAGTGAAGCCTTTTTTTTTTTTTTTTTTTTTTTTTTTTTTTTTTGTGATTCACCAGGTTGGAAACACTCTCTTTGGAGAATCTGCAAATAAACATGTGAGAGCCCTTTAAGGTCTATGAAAAACCAAATATCCAGAGGTAAAAATTGGAAAGAACTATCTGTGAAACTACTTTGTAATGTGTGAACTGAACTCACAGAGTTAATTTTCTTTTGATTCAGCAGATTGGAACAGGTGTTTTGTAGAATCTCTAAAGGAACATTTGGGAGTCCATTGAGGCCTATAGACAAATGTATTTCCCCAGATAAAAACTAGAAGAAACTATACGTGAAACTGCTTTTGTGAGTGTGCCATTCATCCCACAGAGTAAAACCCTCTTTTTTGATTCAGCAGTTTGAAAACACTCTCTTTGGAAGCTTTCTGGTACATGGTTTATGTCACAGGAGTTAAAACTTTCTTCAACTCATTAGGTTGGAAGCACTCTTTTTGACAATATGCAAAGGGATGCATTTGGTGTCCCATTGAGGTCCTAGTCTAGGAAGATGTCGATATCTCCAGATAGAAACTCAAAAGAGCTATCTGTGAACTGCCTGTGTGCGTGTGGGTTAATCTCACAGACTTCAACATTTCTTTTGATTCAGCAGATTCGGAAACCTGCTTTTTGGAGAATCTGCAAAGGGACATTTGGGAGCACTTTGAGGCCTATGGAGAAAAATAGAATATCCTCCTGATAAAAACTAGACAAGCTAATCTTTGAAACTGCTTTTTGATGTGTGGATTCATCTCACAGAGTTAAAGCTTTTCTTTGAATTCAGCAGGTTGGAAACAGTCTTTTGGAAATCAGTGAAGGACAATAAGGGAGCCCATTGAGCTTATGACAAAAAGCCAAATATCACCGATAAAAACTACAAAGAAGCTATCTGTGAATAATTCTTTGGGATTTGTGAATTCAGCCTACAGAGTTAAACTTTTCTTTCAATTCAGCTTTTGGCAACACTCTTTTGGAGAATCTGCAAAGGGACATTTTGTAGCCCATTGAGGGCTATGGGTAAAGCAGAATGTACCCAGATAAAAAGTAGAAAAAAAATCTATCTGTGAAACTGTTTTGTGATGTGTGGATTCATCTCAAGGAATAAAACTTTCTTTTGATTTAGCTGCTTGGAAATAGTTTCTGGAAAACCTGTGAAGAGACATTTGTGAACCCATTAAGGCCTATCAGGAAAACCCAAATATCATCAGATAAAACTAGAAAGAAGCACTCTGTGAAACTGCTTTGTGATGTGAGGATTCATCTCACAGAGTTAAACCTTTGTTTTGATTCAGCAGGTTGGAAACACTCTTTTTGGAGATTCTGTGAAGGGACATTTGGGACCCTACAGTAGTATATGGGGCAAAACAAAATATCCCCAGATAAAACTATAAAGAATCTATCTGTGAAACTACTTCATGATGTGTGGAATCATCTGAGAGAGTTAACCCTTTCTTTTGTTTCAGCATGTTGGAATCACTCTTTTTGTAGAATCTGTGAAGGAACATTGTGGAGCTCAGTGAGGCCTATGGGAAAAGCCGCATACCCCAGTAAAATGAGAAAGAGGCCACATGTGAAACTGCTTTTGATATGTGAACTCATCTTACAGAAGTAAGCATTTCTATTGATGCAGCAGGTTGGAAGCACTCTTTTTGTAGTATCTGTGAATGGATATTCAGGAACTAAAAAAGGTCTATGGTGAAAAAACAAATATTTCCAGATAACTTGAAGGAAGATATCTGTAAAACCGTTTTGAGATGTGTAGATTCATCTCAGCGAGTTAAACTTGTGTTTTGATTCAGCAGGCTGGAAACCCTCTTTTGGAGAAACGGCAAAGTCTCATTTTGGAGCCCTTTGACAACTATGGGGGAAAACTGAATATTCCCAGATAAAAACTAGAAAGAAGCTGTCCAAGTAACTGCTTTATACTTTGTGGATTCAACTCACAGAGTTAAAACTTTACTTTGATTCAACAGATTGGAAGCACTCTTTTTGGAGAATCTGTGAAATGACATTGGGGAGGCCATTTAGGCCTATAGGGAAAAACTGAATATCCTCAAATAACAACTAGAAAAAAAGCTATTGGTGCAAATGTTTTGTGATGTGTGGATTCATCACATGGTTAAGTCTTTCTCTTGATTCAGCAGGTTGGAAACACTCGTTTTGTGGAAACTGCGAAGGGCCATTTGGGAGACCATTGAGGCCTATGAAAATAAATAGAATATCTCCAGATAAAAACAAGAAACATGCTACCTGTGTAACTGCTTTGTGATGGGTGGATTCATCGTACCAAGTTAAACTTTTCTTTTGATTCAGCTGGTTGGATACACTCTTTTTGGAGAATGTGCAAAGGGATGCTTCAGTGTCCATTGAGGCCTATGGGGAAAAGCTGAATATTCCCGGATTAAAACTCAAATAAACTATCTGTGAAACTCAATTGTGGTATGTGGATTATTCTCAGTAAGTTAAACATTTATTTTGATTCAGCAGGTTGGAAACACTCCTTTGGGAGAATCTGAGAAGGGACATTTGGGAGCCCTTTGAGGTCTATGGGAAAACAAAAAATATCCCAAGATAAAAACTCGAAAGAAGCTATCTGTGAAACTGCTTTGTGATGGGTGTGAATTCATCTCATGGAGTTAATTTGTTTCTTTTGATTCACCAGGTTGGAAACACATTTGTTTGAGAATCTGCAAAGGGAAATTTCAGAGCCCATTGATGCCTATGGGAAAAAACCATATATCCCCAGATAAAAACTAGAAAGGAGCTCTCTGTGAAACTGTTTTGTGATATATGGATTTATCTCACAGAGTTAAAACTTTATTTTGATATAGCAGGTTGGAGGCACTCCTTTTGGATAATTTGTGAAGAAACATTAAGGAGCCCATTGAGGTCTGTAAGAGAAAACAAAATATCCCCAGATAAAAACTAGAAAGAAGCTATCTGTGAAACTGCTTTGCAATGCCCAGATTTATTGCACAGAGTTAAATCATTCTTTCAATTTGGCAGGTTGGAAACGTTCTTTATGGAGGAACTACAAAGGGATATTTTGGAGCCCTTTGAGACCTAAAAGGAAAAATCGAATATCCCCATATGAAAACTATAAGGAACCTATCTGTGAAACTGCTTTGTGATACGTGGATGCATATCATGGAGTTAAAACTTTCTTTTGATTTACCAGGTTGAAAATACTTTTTTTGAAGAATCTAAGAAGGGACATTTGGAGTCCATTTAAGCATATGTGGAATAACTGAATATCCCCAGATAAAAAATAGGAAGAAGCTATCTGTGAAACTGCTTTAAAAAGTGTAGATTCACCTCACAGAGTTAAAAGTTTCTTTTGATTCAGTAGGTTGGAAACATTTTTTTAAAAGCATCTGCTAAGGGACAATTTGGAACCCTTTGAGGCCTAACAGGAAAAACTGAATATTCCCAGGAAAAACTAAAAGGAAAATCATTTGGGATTTGTGGATTCACTTCACAGTGTTCAACTTCTCTTTTGATTCAACAGGTTGGATACACTCTTTTGGAGAATTTTGAAGGGACATTGGGGATCCCATTGATGCCTGTGGGGAAAGACCAAATATCTCTAGATAAAAACTAGAAAGCAGCTTTCTGTGAATCTGCTTTGTGATGTATGGACTCAGCTCTCAGAGTTAAAACTTTCTTTTGATTCACAGGTTGGAGACACTCTTTTAGGAGAATCTGTGAAGGGACATTGGGAAGCCCACTGAGTCCTATTGGGAAAAACAGAATATCCCCAGATAAAAACTAGCAAAAGCTATCTGTTAAACTGATTTGTGATGTGTCTATGTATCTCAGAGAGTTAAACCTTCCTTTTGATACAGCAGGTTGAAAATAATCTTTTTGGAGAATCTTCTAAGGGACATTTTGAGCCCGTCGAGACTCAGATAAAAACTAGAAAGACACTATTTCTGAAACTGTTTTGTAATTTGTGGATTCATCTAACAAATGTAAAGCTTTCTTTTGATTCAGCTGGTTGGAAATGCTCTTTTTGGAGAATCTGCAAAGGGATATTTGGAAGCCCATTGAGGCCTATGAGTAAAAACCAAATATCCCCAGATAAAACCTAGAAAGAAGATATCCGTGAAACTGCTTTGTGTTGTGTGGATTCCTCTCACAGAGATAAACATTTGTTTTGATTCAGCAGGTTGGAACCATTCTTTTTGGAGTATCTATGAAGAAACTTCAGTGTCCATTGAGGCCGATGGGGAAAAAATGAATATCCCCAGATAAAAACGAGAAAGAAGCTATCTATGAAGCTGTTTTTTGATGTGTGGAGTCACCTCACAGAGTTACAACTTTCTTTTGATTCAGCAAGTTAAAAACACTCTTTCTGTGGTATCTATGAAGAGCTATTTTGGAGCCCTTTGTGGCTTATGATGAACAACCAGATATCCCCAGGTAAAAACTAGAAAGAAGGGAAAAAATCGAATATCCTCAGAAAAAAACTACAATGCAAATATCTGTGAAACTGGTTTGTGATGTGTGGATTCATCTCACAGATTTAAACCTTTCTTTTGATTCAGCAGATTATAAACCCTCTTTTGTAGAATCTACTAAGGGATATTCGGGGTCATTTAAGGCCTATGAACAAAACCCAAATATCCCCAGAAAAAAAATAAAAAGAAGCTATTTGTTAATTGGCTTTGAACTGTGTGGATTCAACTCACAGAGTTGAAAGTTTTTGGTGATTTAGCAGGTTGGCAAAATTTTAATTGTTGAATCTGTGAAGGGATAATTATTTGGGAGACCTTTAGGCCTGCAGGGAAAAATCAAATATCCCCAGATAAAAACTAGAAGTTATCTGTGAAACTTCTTTGTGATGTGTGATTTCATCTCATATATTAAAAGCATTCTTTTAATCCAGAAGGTTGGAAACAAACTTTTTATAGAATCTGGGATGGATATGTGGGAGTTGTTGAGGCCTATTGATAAAACTTAATATCCCAAGATAAAACTAGAATGAAGCTATCCGTGAAACTGTTTTGTGTTGAGTGGATTCATCTAACAGAGATAAAACTTTCTTTTGATCTAGTAGCTCACAAACACTCTTTTTGTAGAATAATTGAAGGGACATTTGGGAGGCCATTCAGGCCTAAGGGGAACAATCAAATATTCCGAGATAAAAACTAGACAGAAGCTATCTGTAAAACTGTTTTATGATGTGTGGATTAATCTCTCATAGCTAAACCTTTCTATTGATCCAGAAGGTTTTAAACACTCTTTCTAGGATCTGAGAAGGGACATCTGGGAGCCCATTAAGACATATGGATCAAATCCAAATATCCCCAGATAAAAACTAGAAAAAAGCTATTTGTGAAAGGTTTTTCTTTTGTGTAGATTCACCTCAAGGAGTTAAACCTTTCTTTTGATTCAGCAGATTGGAAAAACTCTGACTGAAGAATCTGCAAAATAACTTTTGGGAGCTTATTGAGGGCTATGGGGAAAAACTGAATATTTTTAGATAATAACTAAAAGCAGACTGTGAAACTACTTTGTGATGTGTGGATTTATCTCACAGACCTAAGCCTTTCATTTGACTCAGCAAGTTGGAACCACTCCTTTTAGAGAATCTGCTACAGGATATTTTGGAGCAAATTGAAGCCAATGGGGAAAACAGAATGCACCCAGATAAAACTAGAAATAAGTTATATGTGAAACTGCTTTGTGATGTGTGAATTGATCTCACAGAACCAACTTTTGCTTTCGATTCAGCAGGTTGGAGACACTGTTTTTGGAGAACCTGGGATGGAACATTTGGGCATCCCTTGTGGCCTATGAGGAAAAACTGAATATACCTAGATGAAACCTAGAAAGAAGTTATCTGTGAAACTGCTTTTTGATGTATGCATTCATTTCACAAAGTTAAACTTTTCTTTTGATTCAGTAGGGTGAAAACAGTCTTTTTATAGAAACTTCAAAGGGACATTTGGGAGCCCGTTGAGGCCTATGGGGAAAAAGCAAATATCCAGAGATAAAAACTAGAAAGAAGCTATCTGTGAAATTGTTTCATGGTATGTGGATTCTTCTCACAGAGTTAAGCCTTTCTTTTGATTTATAGGATTGGAAACTCTCTTTTTAAAACAATCTGTGAAGGGATATTTGAAAGCCCATTAGGCCTAAGGTGAAAATAGAATATCCTAGGTAAAACTATGAAGAAGCTATCTGTGAAACTGTGTTGGGAGGTGTAGATTCATCTCACAGAGATAAAACTTTCTCTTGATTCAGCATCTTGGAAACACTGTTTTGGAGAATCTGCAAGGGGTATTTGAGAGCCCATTGAGGCCTATGGGGAAAATGGAACATCCCCAGATAAAACTAGAAAGAAGGTGTCTGTGAAACGCTTTGGATGTGTGGATTCATATGACAGAGTTAAAACTTTCTTTTGATTCATCAGGTCAAAAATCTTCTTTTGTAGTATCTGTGATGAGATATTTAAGAGCCCTTTGAGAGTTATGATGAAAACCCAAATATCCCCAGATAAAAACTAGAAATAAGCTATCTGTGAAACTACTTTGAGATGTGTGGGTGCATCTCTCAGAGTGAAACTTTTCTTTTACTAAGCAAGTTGAAAATACTCTTTTGGAGAATCTTCAAAGGAACATTTGACAGTGCTTTGAGGTCCATGTGTTAAAACAGAATATTCCCACATAAAAACTAGAAAGAAACTATCTGAAAAACTGTTTTGCGATGTGTGGATTCATCTTATAGAGTTAAACCATTCTTTTGACCCAGAAGGTTGGAAACACTTTTATAGTATCTGGGATGGTCATTTGGGAGCCTATTGAGACCTATTGGTAAAACTTAATATCCCAAGGTAAAACTAGAAAGAAGCAATCTGCAAAAGCATTTTGTATTTTGTGGATTCTGCTCACAGAGTTAAAACTTTCTTTTGATCCAGCAGGTTATAAACACTCTTTTGTAGAATCTTTGAAGGAACATTTGGGAGTCCATTGAGGCCTGTTGGGAAAAAAATGAATATTGCTAGATAAAAACTAGAAAGAAGGTATTTGTAAAACTGCTTGATGTTGTGTGGATTCATCCTACAGACTTAAACTATTCTTTTGATTCACCAGGAATTGGAAACATTGTTTTTGTAGAATCTGTGATGGGACATTTGGGAGCCCATTCAGGGCTGTAGGGAAAAACCAAATATCCTCAGATGAAAACTAGAAAAAAGCTATTGCATGATCCGGCCAGCATCCCACAATGCAACGGGGCTCTTTCTTTGTTCCCAGGTGGATCAGCAGGTCGAGAAATAATAGACACACACAAGATAGTGAAAAAGCTGAGTCTAGGGTGATCACCACCTTCTGGTCCCATGATGCCACCAATGCACCGGATATACCAGCATTTATTAAGCTTAGTGAGGGTGGGGGTAGGTTAGTGAGGGACTTAGGGTCGTTTGATTGTGAGGTGAGAAGGTCACATTTAATGTGACATCTCTATGCAGAAGTATGATATACAGAGATAAGAATTTACAATATAATGTGTGCATCAGTAATTTCTAACAGAGCCTTAAAACAGAAACACAGTCTTTCCATAAGCTATGATAAGCAAGATATTAATCAGTATTTCCCCTATGGGGAAAAACTGAATATCCCCACATAAAAACAAAAAAAGGAGTTATCTGTGAAATGGCTTTGTGATATGTGGTTCTATCTCAGAGTTAAACCTATTTCTTGATTCAGCACATTAGAAACACTTCCATTGAAGAATCTGCAAAGAAACATTTGGGAGCCCATGGAGGCTTATATGGAAACCCGAATATCCTCAAATAGAAACTAGAAAGAGCTATCTGTGAAAATGCTTTGCGATGTGTGGCTTTATCTCACAGAGTTAAAGGTTTCTATTGATTCAGCAGGTTAGAAAAAGCCTTTATGTAGAATCTGGAAAGGGACATTTGGGAGCCCATTGTGGCCTATATGGAAAAATCAAATATCCTCCCATAAAAAGTAGAAAGAATCTATCTGTGAAACTGCTTCATGATATCTGGGTTCATCTGACAGAGTTAAACTTTCTTTTGATTCAGCAGGTTGGAAACACTCTTTTTGGAGAATCTGCAAAGGGACATTTGGGAGCCCATTGAGACCTAATGGGAAAAAACATGTATCTCCAGATTAAAAGTAGAAAAATTGTATCCATGAAACTGCTTTGTGTTGTGTGTATTAATCTCTCAGAGGTAAAGATGTTTTCTGATTCAGCAGGTTGGAAACTCTCCTTTTGGAGAATCTGTGAAGGGAGATTTGGGAGCTCATTGAGGCCTATGGAGAAAATCAAATGTCCAATTATAAAACTAGAAACTCTCCATGAAACTGCTTCGTGATGTGTGGATTAGTCTCAAAGAATTAAACATTTCTTTTAATTCAGCATGTTGGAGACATTTTTATGTACAACTGGTGAAGAGACAGTTCAGAGCCCATTGAGGCCTATGGAAAAGAACACAATATCCCCAGATTAAAAAAAAAGATGGAAGTTTTTATTTGATTCAACAAGTTAGAAAAACTATTTTCAGATACTCTGTGAAGGAACATGTGAGAGCCTTTGAGGCTGATGGGAAAATGTGAAATATCCTTACGTAAACATTGGAAAACCCTATATGTGAAACTGCTTTGTGATGTCTGCATTCATCTCACAGAGTTAAAACTTTCTTTTCATTCACCAAGTCGGAAACACTTTTTTCAGACAGTCTGTGAAGGAACATTTGGGAGTCCATTGAGACCTATGAGGAATAACCAAATATCCACAGCTAAAAACTAGAAAGTGGGGGAGCAAGATGACCGAATAGGAACAGTTCCAGTCTCCAGCTCCCAGTGCAAGCAACACAGAACACAGGTGATTTCCGCATTTTCAACTGAGGTATGTGGTTCGTCTCATTAGGGAGAGCCAGACAATTGGTGCTGGTCAGCGGCTGTAGTCCGACCAGCAAGAGCTGAAGCAGGGCGAGGCATCACCTCACCTGGGAAGCACAAAGGGGAAGGGAATCCCTTTTTCTAGCCAGGGGAACTGAGACACACAACACCTGGAAAATCGGGTAACTCCCACCCCAATACTGCACTTTACCAAGGGTCTTAGCAAGCGGGTACACCAGGAGATTATATCCCACACCTGGCCGGGAGGGTCCCATGACCACAGAGCCTCCATCATTGCTAGCACAGCAGTCTGCAATCTAAAAACAAGGCAACAGGGAGGCTGGGGGAGGGGCGCCCATAATTGCTAAGGCTTAAGTAGGTAAACAAAGCCACTGGGAAGCTCGAACTGGGTGGAGCCCATAGCAGCTCAAGGTGGCCTGCCTGTGTCTGTAGACTACACATCCGGGGACAGGGCACAGCTAAACTGCAACAACAGCAAAAGCAGCAGAAACCTCTGCAGACACAATAGACTCTGTCTGACAGCTTTGAAGAGAGCAGTGGATCTCCCAACCCAGAGGTTGAGATCTGAGAACGGACAGACTGCCTGCTTAAGTGGGTCCCTGAACCATGAGTAGCCTAACTGGGAGACATCCTCCACTAGGGGAAGACTGACACCTCACACCTCACATGGTGAAGTACACCCCTGAGCGGAAGCTTCCAAAGCAAGAATCAGACAGGTACACTCGCTGTTCAGCAATATTCTATCTTCTGCAGCCTCTGCTGCTGATACCCAGGCAAACAGGGTCTGGAGTGGACCTCAAGCAATCTCCAACAGACCTACAGCTGAGGGTCCTGACTGTTAGAAGGAAAACTAACAAACAGGAAGGACACTCACACCAAAACCCCACCAGTACGTCACCATCATCAAAGACCAGAGGCAGATAAAACCACACAGATGGGGAAAAAGCAGGGCAGAAAAGCTGGAAATTCAAAAAATAAGAGCGCATCTCCCCCT
>NW_016826565.1:133396-137342 GCF_001698545.2 Rhinopithecus bieti
GATGTTCTTTGAAACCAATGAGAACAAAGATACAACATACCAGAATCTCTGGGACACATTTAAAGCAGTGTGTAGAGGGAAATTTATAGCACTAAATGCCCACAAGAGAAAGCTGGAAAGATCTAAAATTGACACTCTAACATCACAATTAAAAGAACTGGAGAAGCAAGAGCAAACACATTCAAAAGCTAGCAGAAGGCAAGAAATAACTAAGATCAGAGCAGAACTGAAGGAGATAGAGACACAAAAACCCTCCAAAAAATCAATGAATCCAGGAGTATGTGCAAAGCGATATATGGGAGCTCATTCAGAGCTATAAGGAAAAGCTGAATATCCCCAGATAAAAACTAGAAAAACCTATCTGTTAAAATGCTTTGTGATGTGTGGATTCATCTCAAAAGTTAAACAATTCTTTTGAATCAGCAGGTTGGAAACACTCTTTTTGAAGAATCTGTGAAGGGACCTTTTGGATGCCATTGAGAGCTATGGAGAAAAACAGAATATTCAAGATCAAAACTAGAAAGAAGCTACATGTGAAACTGCTTTGTGATGTTCGATTTGTCTCAGAGAGTTAAAAGGCTTATTTTTTTATTTTTTTATTTTTTTATTTTTTATTTTTATTTTTATTTAGCAGGTTGAAACACTTTTTTTGGAGAATCTGCAAAGGGAAATTTGGGACCCCATTTATGCCAATGGAGGAAACCTGAATATTCCCAGATAAAAACTAGAAAGAAGCTGTCTGTGAAACTCTTTTGTGACGTGTGGATTCGTCTGACAGAATTAAACCTTTCTTTTGCTAAATCACGTTAGAAACACTCTTTTTGGAGGATCTATGAAAGGACATATGGGAGCCCATTTTGGATCAGGGGAAAAAGAGACTATACCCATATAGAAATCAGAAAAAGCTATCTGTGAATCTGCTTTCTGCTGTGTGTATTTGTCTCTGAGAGTTAAATCTCTTTTTTGTTTCTTTAGTTTGGAAACACATCTTTTGGAGAATCTGCAAACAGTCATTTGGCAGCCCATTAAGGCCTATGGGGAAGAGCAGAATATCCCCAGATGAAAACTAGCACATAGCTATCTGTCAAACTGCCTTGTGATGTGTGGATTCATCTCACAGAATTATACCTTTCTTTTGATTCAACAGGTTGGAAATACTCTTTTTGTACAATCTGTGAAGGGCCAGTTTGGAGCTCATTGAGGCCTATGGGGAAAAACCAAATATCCCCAAATAAAAAATAGAAATAAGCTATCTTTGATACTACTTTGTGATGGGTGGGTTCATCTCACAGTGTTAAAACTTTCTTTTGATTCAACCCCTTTGCATACACTTTTTTTTGGAGAATCTGCAAAGGGACATTTTGGAGTCCATTGTGGCCTATGAAAAAAAACAGAATATCTGCAGATAAATACTAGAAAGAAGTTATCTGTGAAACTGATTTGTGATGCGTGGAATCATCTCACAGAATTAAATTTTTCTTCTTATTCAGCAGATTGCAAACACACTTTTTGTAGAATCTGAGAAGTGAGGTTTGGGAGCCTTTTGAGGCCTATGTGTAAAAACCACATATCCTCAGATTAAAAACTTCAAATAGCCTACTGGTGAAACTACTTTTTGGTGTGTGTGTGTTCATCTCTAGAGTTAAACCTTTCTTATGATTCCATAGGGTGGAATCACTCTTTTTGGAGAATCTGCAAGGGGATATTTAGGAGTCCTTTGATGCCTATGCAGAGAAACAAAACATCCCCAGATAAAAACTAGAAAGAAGCTATCTGTGAAACAGCTTTGCGATTTGTGGATTCATCTGACAGAGCAAAACTTTTCTTTTTATTCGTAATGATGGAAACACTCTTTTTGGATAATCTGCGAAGGGACATTTCGGGGTCCATTGAGGCCTATGGGGAATTACTGAATAATCCCGCCAAAAAAATAGATCTATGAAACTGCTTTGTGATGTGTGGATTCTTCTCACTGATAAAAACCTTTCTTTTGATTCAGCAGTTAGGAAACGCTTTTTTAATATAATCGGCGAAGGGAAATTTGGGAGTTGTTTGAGGCCTAAAGAGAAAAACTGAATATTCCCTGATAAAAACTAGAATAAAGCTATCTGTGAAACTGCTTTGGGATCTTTGGATTCATCTCACAGAGTTGAAGCTTTCTTTTGATTCAGCAGGTGGCAAACACACTTTGTGGAAAACCTGTGAAAGAACATTTCAGAGCCCATTGAGGTCTAAGGCAAAAAGCCAAATATCCCAAAATAAAAAATAGAAAGAAGCTATCTATGGAACTGTTTTGTGATGTGTGGGTTCTTCTCACAGAGAAAACACTTTATTTTGGTTCAACAGTTTGGAAACACTCTGTTTGTAGAATCTATGAAAAGAAATTTGGAGCCAATTGGGGTCTAAGGGGAAAAACTGAATATCGCCAGATAAAAACTAGAATGAAGCTATCTGTGAAACTGCTTTGTGATTTGTTAAATCATCTCACATATTTAAACCTTTCTTTCAATTCAGCAAGTTGGAAACACTCTATCTGGAAAATCTGTGAAGTAACATTTGGGCGCCCATGGAAGCCAATGGGAAAAAACTGAATATCCCTAGATGAAAACTCAAAAGAAGCTGTCTGTGAAAACTCATAGTGATGTGAGGATTTCTGTCACAGAGTTAAACCTTTCTTCTAATTCAGCAGTTTGGAAACACTCTTACTGGAGAATCTGTGAAGGAACACTTAGGAAACTGTTTGTAACCTATGAGGAAAACAGAATATTCCCCACCATAAAAAACAAACAAACAAACAAATGGAAAAGAAGGTATCTGTGAAACTGCTTGGTGATGTGTGGATTCATCTCACAAAGTTAAAAATTCTTTTGATTCAGCAGGTTGGATACACTCTAATTGAAGAATCTATTAACTGACATTTGGTAGCCCATTGAGGCCTAGGTGGAAAAACAGAATATCACCAGATAAAAACTAGAAAGAAGCTAAGCGTAAAACTGCATTTTGATGTGTTGATTCAACTCACAGAGATAAAGGTTTCTCTTGGTTCAACAGGTCCAAACACTCTGTTTCTAGAATCTGCGAAGAGACATTCAGGAGGCCTTTGAAGCCTTTGTGGAAAACCGAATATCCCCAGACAAAAACTAAAAAAAAAAAGCCATCTCTGAAACTGATGTGTAATGTGTGGAGTCATCTCACAGAGTTAAAACGTTCTTTTAATTTAGCAGTTTGGAAACACTCTTTTTGGAGAATCTGTGAAGGTACATTAGAAAGCCCATTGAGGCTTGTGGAAAAAACACGTATATCCCCAGATTAAAATTACAAAGAAGCTATCTGTGAAATTGCTTTGTGATGTGTTCATTCATCTCACGGAGTTAAACCATTCTTTTTTTCATCAATTTGGAAACACTCTTCTTGGACTCAGCAAAGGAACATTTTGCACTCAAAGAACCCTGTGGGGAAACACCAAATATCCTCAGACATAAACTAGAAAGAAGCTATGTGTGAAACTGCTCTTTAATGTATGGATTGTTCTCAAAGAGATAAACCTTTCTTTTGATTCAGCAGGGTGGAAACACTCTTTTTGTAAAATCTGTGAAGTGACATTAGGGAGCCCATAGAGGTCTATGGAAAAAAAATGAATATCTCCAGATGAAAACTAGAAAGAAGATATCTGTGAAACTGCGTGGTGATATTTAGATTCTTCTCACAGAGATAAATCTTTCTTTTGATGCAGCAGATTGGAAATACTCTTACTGTAAAATCTGCGAAGGGACCTTTGGGATCCCATTGAGCCTAAGAAATAAAAGAAAGTATCCCCAGATAAAAACTAGATAGAATCTATCTGTGAAATTGCTTTGTGATGCATGGATTCTTCAAACAGAGTTAAAACTTTCTTTTGATTCAGCAAGTTGGAAACATTCTTTTATTATTATTATAATAAAATAAT
>NW_016826566.1:0-283 GCF_001698545.2 Rhinopithecus bieti
GCTGGTCTCAAACTCCTGAGTTCAAGCAATGCGCCTGCCTCAACCTCCCAAAGTGCTGGGATTACAAGCGTGAGCCATCACGGCTATTTTCTTCTATCTATCTGTATCATTAAGTCTTTGGGCAATGAATCTGCATTGTTTTGGAAGAAAGGGCCGGGTGCGGTGACTCACGCCTATAATCCCAACACTTTGGGAGGCCAAGGCAGGCGGATTACTTGAGGTCAGGAGTTTGAGACCAGCCTGGCCAACACACTACTAAAAATACAAAAATTAGCCGGGTGGG
>NW_016826567.1:0-2111 GCF_001698545.2 Rhinopithecus bieti
GATTCCACAGAAACAGTGATTTCTAACTGCTCAATCCAAGGAATAATTTAACTCTATGAGATGAATACAAACATCACAAAATCGTTGCACAGAAAGCTTCTCACCAATTTTCGATGGAAGACATTTCCTTGCTCGACACATTCCTCCGGTTGCCACTTACTATCCATTTGGAGAACCGTCAAAGACCGACTTTCAAACTGGGAAATATAGAGTAAGCCTTAACCCTATGAAAAGAATGGATATGTCAGAGAGCAGTTTCTTTGAGTGCTTCTTTCTGTTTTTTATTGGATGACATTTCACTTTTTGCCATAGTCTTCAATGTGTTCCGAATATCACTCTTTTGGTTTTACAGGAACAGCGTTCAAACTGTGCATATGAGAAGAAAGTTATACTGCCCTGTGTGTAATGCACATATCACCAAGTAGTTTCTCTGAAAATTCTCTCCAATTTTATCTGACTACATTTCCTATTTCACCATAAGCTTGAATGTGGTCTGAAATATCCCTTCATGGATCCATCCAAGAGGGAGTTTCCAAGGTGAGTAATTAAGGAAAGATTTATCTATGTGAGATGAATAAACATAGCAAAAAGCAGATTCACAGGAAGCTTCTTTCCAGTTTTTATCTGAAGATATTTCCTATTTCACAATAGTCCTGAATGTGCTCCTGAAGGTCCCTTCGTGGATCCGTCCATGACAGTTTAGAAGCTGTGTAATGTAAAGAAAGCTTTATCTGTGTGAGATAATTACATGCATCACAGAGCACTTTCCTAGAAAGCTTCTTTCCAGTTTTTGTCTGAGGCTATTTCCCTTTTCACTATCGGCGTCAACATGCTCCCAAATATCACTTGGTACCTGTTTCTCCAAAAGGATTTCCCCGATGCTGTATGAGAAGAGAGGTATAACACTGTGAAGCAGTTCCTCGGAAAGCTTCTCTCCAGTTTCGGTCTGAACATATTTCCTTTTTCACCGTAAGCCTCAAAGTGATCCCGAGTATCCCATCACACGCTAAACATACACAGGGTTAGATAACTGCTCAATGAAAGGAGAGGCTTAACTGAGTGAGAGTAATTAATACGACACAGAGCAGTTTCACAGAAAGCTTCCTCCTCGTTTTTTCCTGAGGATATTTCTTTCTCCATATTCTAAGGATCGTTCCCAAATATACTTCCTCAGATTCCACAAAAACAGTGACTTCAATCTGCTCAATACAAATAATGGTTTAACTCTATGAGATGAATATACACAACATAAAGCAGTTGCTCAGAATGTTTCTCTGCAAGTTTATTCGGACGATGTTTCCTTGCTCACTACAAGCCTCCTGGCGTCGCTAAATATCCCTTAACAGATTCTTCAAAGACAGAGTTTCGAAGCTGGGCAAAATAGAGTAAGCATTAACTCTCTGAAGGGAATGCACATATCAGAGAGCAGATTCTTGGAACACTTGTTCCTCGATTTTATTTCAGTATATTTCACTATTTGCCATAGTCCTCAATGCGCTCTGCAATATCACTTTTTCGGTTTTACAGGAACAATGTTCAAACGCTGCCTTGTGAGAAAAGAGATATAACTCCCTGAGTGCAAATCATACATCACAAAGTAGTTTCTCAGAAAGCTTCTATCCAGTTGCATCTGAAGATATCTCCTCTTTCACCATAGGCCTGAACATGCACCTGCATGTCCCATTGTGGATCCGTGCTTGACGGAGCTTCCAAACTGCGTAATATAAGAAAAGTTTTAACTATGCAAGATAAATAAATATATCTAACACAAAGCAGTTTCACAGAAATTTTCTTTCCACTTTTATCTGAGGATATTTCCTTTTCACCATAGCACTCCCTATACTCCTGAATGTCTCTTGGTAGCTCTTTCTCCAAAAGGGATTCCGGAATCCTCTAGGAGAAGAAAAGTGTATTTGTGTGAGTGGAATGCACACGTCACAAAGCAGCTTCTCAGAAAGCTTCCCTCCAGTTTCTATATGAAGATGTTTCCTTTCTCACCGTAAGCCTCAAAGCACTTCTGAATATCCCTTTGTAGACTAAACAAAAACAGTGTTATGATACTGCTCAATGAAAAGAGAAGCTTAACTGTGTGAGTGGAATTACGTGACACA
>NW_016826568.1:0-3348 GCF_001698545.2 Rhinopithecus bieti
TTTTGTGTACAATCTAGTTGACATTTTAAGTAAAATCTAGCACTTAAAATGGTAGATTGTAACAATAAGAGAAAATATTGGAAGAAAAATGACCAAGAATAAACTATTCTCAGCCTGCAAAAGATTTTTAATAATTCTGCTTAAATCAACCTAACTCTGATCTCTCCTTAGCTGATTATAATTCACACTAAAATTTCAGCTATTGAAAAGAAGGCTTAGTTTTAGGTCCACTCACATCCACTTGCCTGATTCTGTTGTGTCCTCTTGGTCAAGGTAGCCTTTATAGTAGCAGTTGGCAAACTTTTTTCTGTAAAGGACTAGATAGAAAATATTTTTGACTTTGTGAGCCATAAAGTCTTTGCCACAATTATTCATCCCTGTCATTTTTGTGACAAAGCAGCCATAGACAATGTATAAACAAATGGGCATGGCTGTATTCTAATGCAACTTTATTTACAAAACAGGCTAGTGGACCATAGTTTGCCAACCCTTGCTTTATAGTTTAATTTGCAAGGAAGTAATTAATTTCTCGCTATTCTAAATTGCTCTTGGTTAGGAACTTAGATGTGAATCAGGAGATGATTAATTCTTTTGAATATGGGGCAAGAGGGTGGCTTCATGATGGTGTTCACCCAGTTAGGAAGCTAGCATCATTACTTTACAAAAATATTTATTTTTGTTCAGCGAGGGTAAGGAGACTTTTTACACCTGGGTTTTAATTTTCGAACTTCTATTACTCTGCTTTTCAACTTTACGATGTCGTTGTTGTTTTGTTTTGTTTTGTTTTGTTTTGTTTTGTTTTGTTTTGAGACAGAAATTCTCTCTGTTGCCCAGGTTGGAATGCAGTGGCGTGATCATGGCTTACTGCGTCCTCCACCTCTTGGACTCAAGTGATCCTCCTGCCTCACCCTGGCGAGTAGCTGGGATTACAGGTGCACTCTGCCGCTCCCAGCGAATTTTCTTTTCTCTTTTCTTCTCTTCTCTTCTCTTCTCTTCTCTTCTCTTCTCTTCTCTTCTCTTCTCTTCTCTTCTCTTCTCTTCTCCTCTCTTCTGTCCTCCTCCCTCCCTACCTCGCTTTCCCTGCCCCTCCCTCGCCTCCTCCCTCCTCACCTCCTTCCCTTCCCTTCCTTCTTCCTTCCTTCCCTTCCTTCCTTCCTTCTTCCTCTCCTTCCTGTCCTTCGCTTCCTTGCCTTCCTTCCTTTCCTTCCTTCCTTTTTCTTCTCTCTCTCTCTCCTTTTATTTTATTTATTTATTTATTTTGAGAGACGAGACGAGGTTTCACCACGTTTCCCAGGCTGGTCTTAAACTCCTAGGTTCAAACCATTCACCTTCTTGGCCTCCCAAGGTGTTGGGATTACAGATGTGAGCCACCGTGTCCAGCCAAATTTAGGTTCTTAAATGAATTTAAAAACATTAGTTAATATAATTTCTTACTTTTCAACCATAATGTTTGCATTTCTATTTGTCTGTCAGGTCATCCCTGGGTTGCCAGATTTAGCAAACAAAAATATAGGTTTTCCAGTTAAATTTGAATTTCAGATAAACAATTAATCCTGTTTTATTATAAGTAAATTTCATGTAATACTTGGGGCTCTCATATATAAAAATGTGTTGTTAATCTGAAATTAAAATTTAGCTAGGCATCTGTATTTTTATATGGCAACCCTAGGTTCACCCTTCATCCCAACATTGTCAAAATATACTCAGAGAGTAAGTTTTCATTTAGCATCAAAGGAGTTTCAGCACCATTATTAAGTTGGCTCTAAATGTCCTTTCATCAAGTTGTCATGTACTTTGGTAAAGTATTTCTTTCCATAATAATTTTACTCTACCTACTATATCGACAGGAAATTATACATGTTATCCACCCTCAATGAGGTTAGCAACCATTTCCTATATACTTTATTATCTTTCTTATCTCCTAGTTTTCCTAACTACATGTCTAACCAGGCAAATACTCTCCACTTTACATGCACCAATGTGCTTCATCTTCTTTTTACCAACTCACCCGTTTTTCTTGTATTTTCTACTTAGTATTTTCTAGTATTTACACTTCACACCTCCTGCATCTTGAGCAATAGATGCATATATTTAAAATCTTTCTTAATCTTTTAAAACTATATCAAAAGAGTACATGCACATTACTTAAAAAGCAAAGTTGTGTTAGTACACTAATATTTTAAAATAGTAGTCACCTGTCCCATCCCCTCTTCTCCAGGTTTTTACTATCTTGAAATAATTTGTTCACATCTTTTTAGCTAATTATTTTGATAAATACCCCTTGTTTATATTTTATTTCTTAGTTTTTCAATGTTAGATATAATTTATTAGCATCTTGTTCTTTGTCTTATTTTGTCAATATAGTTATATTAAAATTTGGGGTATAGCAGCAGTCAATATTTATATTTTTATAATTATGTAACCAATATTCACAGATGACTCAAGAAGTGTTCTATGACTACATTTAATCTGTTGTTAATTTTTCGCTTTTTGTATAGTTAATAACAGTCTAATAATGTCATTTGTTTTCTTTGTGCTTATTGCTAATTAATCCCCACTCTATTTACTGAGACATTGTTGAAATTTCCTTAAACACAGTATATATTTATCAGCTTTGTTTTTCTCTGGGAGCCCTTCTTGGGATTCTGTTCTCCCATTTCAATTGCGAATGTCTCCTCTCCATGTCTGTTGTACAGGTTCATCCTGTGCACTTCCTTACCCAACAACCTGGAAATTCCTTGTGCCTTATATGCTCTGTTCCTTGTTTCTTGAAACATTTTGACTTATTAAAAAATAATTTAGATAGGTTGTTTCTAAGTTTCCTAATTGACACTTATGTGGGGATGTGTGGTAAGCAGTTATGTATATTAGCCAGGAGCTTAGGAGTGAAATCTGTTCTCTAGTTAAGCATGTGTTAATCACTCATATATAGCCTACGTAGATAGTAGAGACCATGTTTGTATATATGATCACTCAGGAAGTGTATATATGATCACTCAGGAAGTGTGTGTGAAACAAGCAGAGATTTGAACCAAGAATGAAATCTAAAGGTATACTGATAGTTTAAGGAACTGGACATAGAAGAAGGTTCTGTAAATTAGGCTGAGATTATCCAGCTAGGAACATTAGGGAAAAATCAAGAAAGTGAGGGGTGCAGAAGCTAAAGAGAAAAATGTGGCCATCTGTATAAAATACTGTTAAATGATGAAAGAAGATTTTATATATATATATATATATATATATATTTATATATATAATCTTCTTTATCATATATATAAGATCTTTGCATTTAACATTATTATTGAATATGATGAAAGTATTTAAGGGGGAATTATGGGGACTATTTTT
>NW_016826568.1:4567-15803 GCF_001698545.2 Rhinopithecus bieti
TATATATATATATATATATATATATGACTTGTAGGCAGGAAAGGATCAGCTGGTCATCAGTTTGCCAAAGAGCAAATGTTCTGACTTCTCAAAGTTGTACACTACAGTTGGTGTGAGGAATTCCTATGAATGGACAGATATATGGCAAATGTCATAAGGCACAAGGTTTGGAGTGGGTATTTTTCAATGTGGTTTACAGGAGTGATAACATTTGTGGTTTAGCAGTGGTTTGTTTGCAAAATTTTCTTTTATCTTAATTTGTATTCTGTGTTCTAATTCACTTATGTATATACATTTAAAAATACACTAACATCTCTTTATTTTAAAATTCACTCTTTCACTTTCATCATTATTTTTCCTATCTTAAATTGTGTCTATTATTCTCCATTCTGACCTTTTGAGTTTCCTTGTATCACTTAGCTCTGTTTTCTAGAAGAATGTAAATTGTCCCCTTTTCAGTGACAACAGGGAAGTTCAATTTCTTAAGCTCATAAAAAGTGAGATATTTTGGCAAATCTCACTATTTTTTTGCTTTTATTATGGATTTTAATTAACACATAATTGTACTTATTTATTAGGTATAGTGTATATTTCAATACATGTATACAATGTGTAATTATCAAATCACACCGTAGGGCTACTATAATTGGTAAGTCTCACTTTGAAGGGATAGATATATCAAAATAAAAACCTGAATCATGTAGGGCAACTAAATACTAAGGAATTAGATTATAGGGTGTATTAGTCCATTCTCACACTATGAAGAAATGCCCAAGACTGGGTAACTTATTAAGAAAGGAGGCTTAATTAATTCACAGTTCAGCAGGGCTGGGGAGGCCTCAGGAAACTTATAATCATGGTGGAAGGGGAAGCAAACATGTCTTTCTTCACATGATGGCAGGAAGAAGTGCAGAGCGAAACGGGAAAAGCCCCCTATAAAACCATCAAATCTTGTGAAAAGTCACTCACTATCATGAGAATAGCATGGAGGGACCATCCCATGATCTAATAATCTCCCACAAGGTCCCTCCCATAGCATATGGCGATTACAATTTAGATTGCAATTCAAGATGAGATTTGGGTGGGGACACAGAGCCAGACCATATCGTTTTATCATTTTGCCTCTGGCCCCTCCCATATCTCATCTTTCTCATATTTCAAAACACTGTTGTACATTCCCAACAGTTCCCCAAAGTTTTAACTCATTTCAGCACTAATCCAAAAGTCCAAGTCCATAACCTCATCTATGACAAGGCAAGTCCCTTCTGCCTATGAGGCTATATAATCAAAAGCAAGTTGGTTACTTTCTCGATACAATGGAGGCACAGGCATTGGGTAAATACACCTACTCCAAATGGGAAAATTGGCCAATATAAAGGGGCTACAGGCTCCATGCAAGTCTAAAATCCAGTGAGGCAATAATTCAATCTTAAAGCTCCAAAATAATCTCTTTTGCCTCCATGTCTCACATCCAGGGCATGCTGATGCAAGAGGTGGGCTCCCACATTTTGGGCAGCTCCACTCCTGTGGTTTTGCAGTATACAGCAATGCCCACAACCCCCCTCCGACTGTTTTCAAGGGCTGATGTTGAGTGTCTGCAGCTTTTCCAGGTGCATGGTACAAACTTTCGGGGATCTACCATTCTGGTGTCTGGAGTACAGTGGACTGTTTCTCACAGCTCCACTAGGCAATGCCCCAGTGGGGACTGTGTGGGGGCTCCAACCTTACATTTCCTCTTGGCACTGCCCTAGCAGAAGTTCTCCGTGAGGGCCCCACAACTGCAGCAAACTTCTGCCTGTACATCCAGGCATTTCCATACATCCTCTGAAATCTAGGTGGAGGTTCCCAAATTTCAATTGTTGACTCCTGTGAACCTGCAGGCTCAACACCACATGGAAGCTGCCAAGGCTTGGGGCTTGCACCCTCTGAAGCCATGACCTGAACTGTACTTTTGTTCCTTTTAGCCGTTGTTGGAGCAGCTGGGATGCAGGTCACTAAGTCTCTAGACTGCACACAGCAGGGTGGTCCTGGGACCCAGCCCACGAAACCATTCTTTCCTTCTAGGCCTGTGGGTCTGTGATGGGAGGGGCTGCTGGAATGTCTCTGACGTGTTATGGAGGCATTTTCCCCATTATATTAGCAATTAACATTTGACTCCTCACTAATTATGCAAATTTCTGCAGCCAGATTGAATTTCTCCTCAGAAAACAGGCTTTTTTCTTCCATCACGTCATCAGGCTGCAAAGTTTTCAAACTTTTATGCTTTGCTTCCCTTTTAAACATAAGTTCAAATTCCATATCATATCTTTGTGAATACATGAAACTGAATGCTTTTAATAGCACCCACAACACCTATTGAATGCCTTGCTGCTTAGAAATTTCTTCAGCCAGATACCCTAAATCATCTCTCTCAAGCTCAGAGTTCCACAGACCTCTAGGGCAAGGGCAAAAGGCCACCAGTCTCTTTGCTAAAGTATAGCAAGAGTAACCTTTAGTCAGTTTTCAGCAAGTTCTGCATCTCCATCTGAGACTACCTCTGTCTGGACTTCACTGTCCATATCACTATCAGCATTTTGGTCAAAGCCACTCAACGAGTCTCTAGGAAGTTCCAAACTTTATCACATCTCCCTGTATTCTTCTGAACCCTCCAAACTGTTCCAACCTCTACCTGCTATGCAGTTCCAAAGTTGCTTCCACATGTTTGGGTATCTTCACAGTGGTGTCCCATTAACTGGTACCAATTTACTGTATTACTTTATTCTCACACTGCTATGAAGAAATAGTCAAGACAAGGTAATTTATAAAGGAAAGAGTTTTAATTGACTTACAGTTATGCAGGGCTGGGGAGGCCCCAGGAAACTTACAATCATCACAGAAGGGGAAGCAAATACATTCTTCTTCACATGGTGTCAGGGAGGAGAAGTGCAGAGTGAAGCAAGGAAAAGCCCCTTATAAAACCATTAGATCTTTTGAGAACTCACTCACTATCACAAAAACAGCATGGCAGGAGCACTCCCATGATCTAATCACCTTCCACAAGGCCCTTTTCTCAACATGTGGGGATTACTATTCAAATTACAATTCAAGATAAGATTTGGGTGGGGAGGCAGAGCCAGATCGTATCACAAGATGTTACTATTTTTCATCAATTTAGCTTCAACTGTAAACGTTTTGGTTTCAATAAAATATACGTCATGAAAAGTTTACACTTTTAGAGAAGTAATGTGACATTTATATGGGTCATATGATGATGATATTGTCATCTAAGTCCTTGAGAGCCAACATTGCCCTACAATTCCATAGATAATTGTATATGGTCTACCCCACACTTAGTTTAGTATGGAATTTCTAAAGTGACTTTCAAGTTGACAATGTGCCATTTTGAGACTGTCACATTGTTAAATGTTAAAATAGAGTATGTGAAGATCAAATGGCTTCTAAACTGTGTAAATTTTCAATACGCCTTGATCAAAAATAATTTCATGTTTTAAAAGCCATTAGAATAATGGAGCAAACTGACTTATGACACTCATTTTTTTTCTATATCCACTTTAGTTCACTATTGTGTTACCCATATCAGTCACCCTAAAGGTTCAACACATTAAAGAGACATAGTGATTGGGAATAATATGGGTAGCAGTGAACAGTGAAGCTGAGAAAGATATAGGCAGATTAGTAAAGTGCTTCATGGAAATATCAAAATGTTTCCTACCCAAGAGACTGAAGACTGTGCATTCAGAAAGTTTCCTAAATTACAAGAGCAAAAATGGTAGAAATCAATTGAAGAGAAAAAAAAAATTGTTCAGCCTAATGGAAGCGATTAGCATTGATATGTGGTGTCTTGCTCTCTGATGCCACATCAAATTGGTGAGAGGTTTTAGGAAAAGGGTCAAATAGGATATAATGCATAAACTTTCACCTACGTATGGCAAAGCATTTAGTAGGTACACTACTTGAAATTCAATTCCAACTCTGCCACTAACCAGTTAGGAGAACTGTTGAATCTTCACATATCTCACCAGGGAACCATGGGGGTAAAAGCTACCACCTTTCCATCAACATACTTTGTGCTTCTACACTGGGTGAAACACACAGAGATATGGTTTTTCTGCGAGCCAGAGTGTTAGAACATGTTTCTAATAGTTCTTCTGTCTGTCTTTTCCCTTTTTTTCTTCCTAATCTTTCTCTTCCCTATCCTTTTATCATCTTTCTCATTTTCCTATACAAATATTCATTGAAGAGGTATCTGTGCTAGACATTATGCTAGCCTGTAGATACTGCATTTATTTCTGGAGAAAATATATATCATTGAGCACTTATGACTTACTTTGTAAGTAAAATTACTTTTACTTACTTACAGAGTAATATGTAAGTAAAATTACTTAGAGAGAGAGAGAGAGAGAGAGAGACAGAGAGAGACAGAGAGACAGAGAGACAGAATTAAAGGCAGAGCCATGCTATTTCTACTATGCAATCCTGAGTGATTTATGGGAGTACATTATAATGAGAGATTGTTTCTCATTCGGCAAGGTAAAGCAATTTATGTAGGGTTGGCTTCATATTTGGTGTTTAAAAAAATGAGAAAGGTTATCATTAATCATCATATCTTTATTTTGAATAGTCATTAAAGATGCTATTTGAAGTGCCTGCCACAACTCCTAGGTGCACAGTGGGCTTGGGGACCATACTTAAACACAATTTCTCTGTAGCTTGTATCGATACACCATGCTGCTCTGACAGCTGCTGCAGCACCCCCGTCAAATATGTGGTGCTTTGTCATTATTTTTGATGCCATGGGGGTTTTGCTATGATATGCATCACATTTGTCCTGGTAAGCTTGTTTACTACTCATAATCTTCTGCTTCTATTTTAGGTTCATTATAGCTTAGAGAAATTCTAGAAGTTTCTTGTGTTATTTATAGCAGTTCAGATCACCTAAATAGAAAATAAGAAACATTTTCATTAGGTTTAATCTGGAATACATTGTTGCCACCCTATTTGCTTCTTAACAAAGGCCTTTATTTCTTTTTAAAAAAATTATCATGTACCCACTGGAAAGAGTTCTGCCCCAGAAACAAAATTTAGGGGCAACATTTTGCATTGCGTTTTAATGAAAAGGTTAGGTTCTATGGACAATTTCCTTATGTCCTTAATTCATTCCGTTATTATAACTTAATTGACAGATCTATTGGCATTTCTTAGTAATGTATGTAATGCTGCAAAACTGTGCATGATTACTTGCACACCATGTGCTCACTTTTGTCCACCTGGCCATATTGCTAGACAAGTGGCTTCATGTTTTTGGATACTATCCTTTGCCTGCTGGCTTGGAAAAGGGAAGAGATGGAAAAGAGCAGAGAGTTTTCTTCTGGGCACCATTTTTATGTTGGCCTCATCCTTCCACTGCTCTCTGGTGCTGATAGAAGATCCCACTGGACATACAGATTTGGAAGCGATGTGATATTGCTTTTACTGATTTCTCATGTCATGGAGGTAAGTCAGGGAAGAGGACTGACTTTGGTGCAGAGCAATTTATGGCTTTGAGAACCTGTTACCAAACCATTTGTGAATAATAATAAGACTAACATTAATGATAACAGCATTTATCGAATGTTTATTATTACTATGTGCTTTAGATTTATTTCTTTGTTTAATGTACTTACGTACACAAAACTTAAGACAAGTGTAGTGTTATGATCTTAATTTGCACACGAGGAAATCTAGGCACTTGCAGTTTAAACGACTTGACCATGGGCACTAATATGGTTTGGCTCTGTGTCCCACCCAAATCTCATCTCAAATTGTGATCCCCATATGTTGAAGGAAGGAAGTGATTGGATCATGGGAGTGGTTCCCCCATTCTGTTCTCTTGATGATAAGTAAATTCTCACGAGATCTGATGGTTTTATAAATGGTAGTCTTTCCTGCACTCTCACACACTCATCTCTCCTCCTGACATCTTGTGAAAAAGGTGTCTGCTTCCCCTTCCGCCATGATTGTCAGTTTCGTAAGGCTGAGGCCTCCTCAACCATGTGGAACTGTGAGTCAATTACACTTCTTTTCTCTCTCTCTCTCTCTCTCTCTCTTTTCTTTTCTTTTTGATGGAGTTTCACTCTTGTTGCCCAGGCTGGAGAGCAATGGCTCTCGGCTCACTGCAACCTCCACCTCCTGGGTTCAAGGGATTCTCCTGCTTCAGCCTCCTGAGCAGCTAAGATTACAGGTGCATGCCACCATGCCCAGCTAATTTTTGTATTTTTAGTAGAGATGAGGTTTCACCATCTTGTCCAGGCTGGTCTCGAACTCCTGACCTCGTGATCCACCCACTTTGGCCTCCCAAAGTGCTGGAGTTGTAGGCATGAACCACTGCGCCTGGCCTAAACCTCTTTCCTTGTAAATTACCCAGTCTCTGGAAGTTGTTCATAGAAGTGTGAAAATTGCCATTTAGTAAGTGGATGCCTAGGGATCTGAACACAGGCAATCAGGGAAAGTGGCAGCAGACCACTACATTCTTTAGTGGCACCCAAGTATCCCTCCTCTGCTCCATGTTTTCTGTCTGTGGTTTACTAGCTCTATCTTCAACTTGCCTTCCATTTTTCTTGTGGTCTTAAGTCCATTTTGTGAGCTGGTTCCTGATTTTTCTGCTTCTCTTGTAGGTATGTTTTCTTCTGCCTCTTCTTGTATAGTGTTATATTTCTAGGTTTAGCTTCAGAGGGAAGCTACACCATTCACTCATTTAATACCTCTTTTTGAATTATAAAATATTCCCTTTCTTAAGTAAATTTTCTTAATAATGTAGAACCTGAAGAATTCTACAGGGCAGCCATACTGGCTGTGTGCACACACCCATGGTTTTGCTCACTCACAGCCCTGCAGCTACATTGTACACTCCACTAGCAGTGTACACATTCTTGCTGCCCCCTGCCATCTACATTCCTGACTCCATATCCTGCCCCCAGCTCCCTGTCATCTACATTCCTGCCCCCATTGGAAGTCAGGAATTTGGCTCTGAGACCTATGGGCAGGTAAAGTCTGGCCAGGGCACAGTTATGGGCATGCATGTAGGGGTGTGTGTGTATGTGTGTGCGTGCATGTGTAATATCAAGTATGTGCACATCTTCATGGGCCAATAGGATTATAATGGTAATGTACACAAATTATTGTTTAAATATTCTCATGAGCTTTTTTTTCCTATAATTTTTGTTAATCTAAGGGATGAGATAACTAGTTCTTCCATTTCCTCAAAACTACTCAGTAAAACTACAGGGTTAAGGCAATAGAGATATATGGACACATTATCAAATAAAAAATTATTTCAGGCCAGGCACAGTGGCTCACACTTTAAATCCCAGCACTGTGGGAAGCTGAGGCAGATGGATCACTTGAGGTCAGGAGTTCGAGACTAGCCTGGCCAACATGATGAAATCCATCTCTACTAAAAAGATGAAAAATTAGCTGGGTATGGTGGCACACACCTGTAATCCCAGCTACTGGAGAGGCTGAGGCACAAGAATCACTTGAACCTGGGAGGTGGAGGTTGCAGTGAGCCAAGATCACATCACTGCACTCCAGCCTGGGCAACAGAGTGAAACTATGTAAAAGAAAAATTATTTCAGCTCTCACGCTTTGAATGCAAATCCATCATTTGATACAACATTGTGTTTATGCTCCACTAATAAAAACATCTTATTAGATGGCAAATCTTTAGACTTATTGTATTTTCCTTGTGACAGAATATCACTGTGGCTAGACTACAAGTGTTAAGTGCAACTATGACCTCATAGCAACCCTCTTTCCTGATTGATCTTTTGTCCATATGTGATAGTCGCTTCATTTACCTTGCTGCCTTGCCCATCACCATTATCCACTGGAGTTCACATTCTACTCTTATTGTAAGCTAAACATTGTTTTTATTATACTCATTAGGGTTGATAAGTCTCTCAGACTCATCCTGGTATTTGCTTTGTCTTAACTGGGTGATGTTCCTGTCATCTTTTTATCTTTATCTCCAAATTACCCATTCTAGTTTTTCTCCACTAACCCAAATATGCTCTTAATTATCCCTTCAGTAAATCCCAAGGCACTTACGTATAAAAGTAAAGTCCACTTTATACCCAGAAGCACATTTAGAATCCAGAGTTACTAAGATAATAAGAAAAAAAACCAACTTAATTAAATTGATATTTATTGCGTAACATTTGTAAAGTAGTGGATGAGAATGAATACTGAGAGTAGTAACTGAAGAAGAAATAAAACAGCAGGGTGCTGAGGCCAGGTGAGGAAGTGCCAGCTACTGTGGTTAAGCTTTGCAAGAAGACATAAATTATGGAAGTAATCAGATATTCTTGGAAGTGGGAGTGTCACATGGATTAAGTGATTGATGGGATTCTATTCTATGTTGTTAGAACTCACAAAATTACAACTGTACCCTATGCAAAATAATCTCTAGTGCGAATTTTAAAGGGTTATGAGAGAGGGTTGACTGAGAAAGAGAGATGTAGTGATCACAACAAACTGAGCATTGAAGTGAACAGAGGCAGAGAAACTGTGTGGTCCAGCAATTCCATCACTTTGTCAGGTGCAGGTGCTGTTTGGTGACTGGAAGAGTCACCTGATGTAAAGGACATGGATTCCGGAGAAGCAGTCTATTGGACAGCATAGCCTGAAAAGGAGATGGAGGTCTACTAAGCAACTCTGATTTTATATTTTCAAAAGGAGTGTTTTCATTATTAATGTATTTTTCTAGATATCTCTATATGAGTCATGCAAACGAATGTTTTCATAACTAATTAACCCAGGATAACATGACAAATAAGTTTAAGTCTATAGAATTGGGGATTGGAGATAGAAGATCACTTTACTCATTGTTACTATCAGAGGAATTGTATAGCAGTAAGATCTCTATTCTGATAAAGGTGGTTGACAAGTATTGTCACATGCGAAACTGACATGCCCCACCCATAGTTTACAACTAAAGAATATTTGCCAGTCTAGGGAATTTACACAGCAATATGGCTTCGAAACAAGCATGTATATTTTCCCCCTTTGATGGATATGAAAAATTTACTATTTGACATTGCATCTTAATCTTGGTAATAAGATTTTAGCATGAGTAGACTATCAGTTTGACCACATTTTGTCCTAAGTATCTCAGAAAATACAGAAGTGTAATTTGTAAGAGTTTTCTAAGGCTGACTGCAGGCTTTCTACAGAAAAAAAGTGGAGAAGCTCTCTTTAAGAAGCTGTTCTTTGAGAAATTGCTACAAAGGAAGAAACATTTCCCCTAATTGATTAGCAAATACCAGTTCCCTTATAAATATACATGCATGTTGACCTTTCAGTCTGTTTTCCAGAATACAAATTCAGTAGGGCCCTCACACAGTCACTCATGCTGTGAAGGTATTTTGGGGCACTGGAACACAAATGGGGACATTGATCTATCTAATTCATTTCAGGGTCCCTGTTTGGAGCCTTATTTCTGGCTCCTCTGTGGTACCAGAATACAGCTCATGCTAGTCAGCAGGCCAGGGGTTTAAAGATTTCTTTATATTGGAGCTCTGCAAGCCTGAATGAAGAGAAGGTTAGAGTCTTGAACTAATGAAACAAATACTGAGTGGTTTATGAAGTCTACCCCTTTTACTTGAAAAATATGCCTGCATTGTTAGACTGTGTGTATATTGATACAGACTTGAATAATACAGCCACTAAGCTAAGAAAACAATAACAAAAATGAACTCCAATTAATTTTTTTTCCATAGACCAGAAAGACTAATTTTCATTTGTATGATTTTGAAGGCCTCTCTTAAATATGGTACTGCCAATCAAAACACAAATTGGGAGACTGAATAACATAGTACTTCTACTTAGAAAGGTATGTTCAGATTCCTTATACCAAATTTAACTCTGTATGTTTAGCAGTTGCAGCATAATTATTGCTTCCATGTACTGACATCCCAGAGTTAGACACTGTGCTGTTGTCTTTATATCCTCAATATATTATATATAATTCTCACCACAATCCTGCAAATATCTTCTTTTCTCAATTTTAACAGAGGAAACAGAGCCTAGAGAAATTAAGCATAAATTTCAGATTCACATTTTGATTTTCCACATACAGTGTAGTCCTGAGGGTGGTTTTAAATGTATGTTGCTAGATTCGTGGCTGAGGTCTGTAAACCAAAGGACAAATTAACAACAGACAAACATAATAATTTATCCAATATAAGTGTTACAGGACACAGAAGGCTTCAGAAATGAAGACCCAAATAAACAGGGAAACCTGTGTATTTATATGCTGCTTGATAAAGTTGATAGTTGTGGAGATGTATGCAAGGACAACTATGATCTAATGGCGATAGACTGGGGGAACTTAGCAAAGCCTGTTTGCTCAGAATCTTTTCTGGGTCTCAGTGTCTTCAGAGATAAGAAAGTTCTTTTCCTCCATGTATTGGGTCTTATGGGGAAGGTCAGTTAGGTTTTATGGCCTGCATCATGGGAGAAGGGATGAGGGGAAGGTGAGAGTGACCTTTCTGCTTTTGCTGTTTTCTCAAATACTAAGGTGCCATATTTTGGGGCAGCCTGTCCTGAGCCTCATCATTAACCTCTCTGGGCTTTAATTTCTTTGTTTATAAAATATGGACAAAAGTATTATTTACCTTATAGGTTAATTGTGAAGGTTAAATTAGCTAATTTTATGAATAGACAGACATAGAAAAACCATTAAAGTAGTGCTTGACACATAGTAAGCATTACAATGTTTATTATTATTATTATAACAACACTGTAATTGAGTATGTTGCCTATTTTCTAAACATCTAAGAACTTTTCAAGCTTTAAAATTGATTTGCTTTAGGAATATGAGATAGCAGAGAATAAAACAAAAAATCTTTACTCTCATGAAGCTTGCATCTGAATAGGGAGGGAGAGTTAATAAAGAATATAAGTAGGCCGGGCGCGGTGGCTCAAGCCTGTAATCCCAGCACTTTGGGAGGCCGAGACGGGCGGATCACGAGGTCAGGAGATCGAGACCATCCTGGCTAACATGGTGAAACCCCGACTCTACTAAAAATACAAAAACTAGCCAGGCGAGGTGGTGGGCGCCTGTAGTCCCAGCTACTTGGGAGGCTGAGGCAGGAGAATGGCGTAAACCCGGGAGGCGGAGCTTGCAGTGAGCTGAGATCTGGCCACTGCACTCCAGTCCGGGCGACAGAGCGAGACTCCGCCTCAAAAAAGAAAAAAA
>NW_016826568.1:15938-37551 GCF_001698545.2 Rhinopithecus bieti
AAAAAAAAAAAAGAATATAAGTAAAATATGGGGACCAGGCACGGTGACTCACGCCTGGAATCCCAGCACTTTGGGAGCCCAAGGCAGGCGGATCACGAGGTCAGAAGGAGATCGAGACCATCCTGGCTAACATGGTGAAACCCCGTCTCTACTAAAAATACAAAAAATTGGCTGGGTGTGGCGGCGAGCGCCAGTAGTCCCAGCTACTCGGGAGGCTGAGGCAGGAGAATGGCGTGGACCCAGGAGGCGGAGCTCACAGTGAGCCGAGATCGCGCCACTGCACTCCAGCCTGGGCGACAGTGTGAGACTCTGTCTCAAAAAAAAAAAAAAAAAAAAAAAAAAAAAAAAAAAGAGTATGAGTGAAATATGTAGTGTGCTATATGATGAAAGTGCTATAGAGAAAAGCAAAGCAGGGAACAAGACCAGAGAGTCAGGGCTGAGTCTTCCATTTTGAAATATGGCAAGCAGGGGAGTCTCTTCTGAGAAGAGAATAGCTGCACAGACGCGATGAATGAGGAAGTGAAGGCATAAGTCATGTTGGTGTCTAGGGGAAGAGCATTCCAGGCCACTAAGGAAGAAAGTGCAAACACTGTTGTGGAATCTCATCTGGCAAGTCTGAGAAGGAGCAAGATGCCCAGCTGGGCAGGAGCATAGGGGAGTGAGTTTATAGAAGATAAGGTCAGAGAGTTAACAGGCAGCCACACATCCTATAGGGACTTACAGGCCATTATTATAAAAACCTTGGTTCTTAAAGTGGTGAGATGGGAGATACTGGAGAGTTTTGAACAGAGGAGTGATATGACCTGACTGGTAAGTTTTCCTAGGATGCCTATTACTGCAATGTTGAGAATTCACAGAAAGAAGCAGGAAGAACCCTTAGGAGGCTATTGCAATTATCTCAGCAAAAAAAAACGGTGGCCTGGGCCAGAAAGGAAGCAGCAGCAGACATGGTGAAACATGATGGGACTCTGGATATATTTTGAAGACAGAATTGGTAGGATTATTTATTTATTTATTTACTTATTTATTTTTGAGATAGAGTCTTGCTCTGTTGCCCAGGCTGGAGTGCAGTGGCGCCATCTCAGCTCACTGCAAGCTCCGCCTCCAGGGTTCACTCACGCCATTCTCCTGCCTCAGCCTCCCGTGTAGCCCGGACTGCAGGCGCCCGCCACCATGCCCGGCTAATTTTTTGTACTTTTAGTAGAGTCGGGGTTTCACCGTGTTAGCCAGGATGGTCTGGATCTCCTGACCTCGTGATCCGCCCGCCTCGGTCTCCCAAAGTGCTGGGATTACAGGCCTGAGCCCCTGCGCCCGGCCTAGGATTTGTTTTTCAATAAGATGAGATGTGCATGTGTGTGTGAGACAGAGAAAGAGGAGTAAAGGGTGACTCCAAGGTTTTCAGTCTGAACAAGTGTAAAAATGAAGCTGTTCTTCACTAACGTAGACTGTTTTAGAAGGTTTGGGGGGCAGGAGGAGTTTAGGAGTTCAGTTGGTGAGTGGGGGTATGCTGCACTTGAGATGTGTTTTAGATGTGCATGTGGAGATGTTGAGTGAGAGTTTGAAGTTGAGAGGCTAGATCCTAGCTGGAAATTGTGTCATCAGCATACAGGTAGTATTTAAAGCCTTGAATCTGACTGAGATTACCAAAGAAGTGGATGTAGAGAGAAAATAGATGAGGTTCAAGGACTGAGTCCTCGGTTTCTTCATCATTTCTTTTTTGTTGGTGAGCAAAAAAGAAATTAGCACACAGACTGAAAGAAGTACCTGGCGAGTTATGAGAAAGTCAGGTGAGTGTGGAGTTGTAGAAGCCAAGTCAAGGAGATGTAAAGAATGAAATGTGTCAGATGCTGTTGATAAGTTAAATAGCATGAGGATCGAGAATTTTACTATTGGATTAGTAATGACAGTCAGGTTGACAATGAATAGAGTAAGAGGAATTTCTACAGGGTGATGGAAGCCAAAAAAAAAAGACAGATATTGGAAAAAGTGATATTGACAATGCAAGAGAGAGAGGAAATCAGCAGGACCAATGCTCTCAAGCAGGCAAGAGGTGATGATATCTATTGCAAAGCAGAAGAGTTAACCTTAGCTAGGAACATAGACAGTTAATAGTAATGAGAGAGAAAGAAGAGAAAATAGGCAGAAAATAGCCAGGAAATAGGTGAGTGTGCAGAGTGTAAAACTTTTGGGAGTCATCTTCTGATTGTTTCGTTTGTCTCAGGGAAAATGAGCAGAAAGTTCAGGGAAGGATGACCAGGAAATCTTGGGTTTCCTGTGATAAAGACATGAACAGTGGTAAGAAGCATGATGAAATTTGTCCTGATAGTCCCAAGACTGGTAGAGTCTAATCAGTATTCAGGCAGGAGGAGAGGATGGATCTTACCTGGATTTGTAAAGATTTGGCACTTTTCATTTGACCCTTAGTAATGGAGGTATAAGGTCAGAGGAGTAGGCTTACTCCCTGCCTCTGAGGATCCCTCTGGACTCTGAAGATGAAAAGCTGGAGAGGAGTAGAGGGCTGGCTCACTTTGTCAGGATTCCCCGTGGTGCTATTAGTGGAGGGAGCTCTTCCCCAGTCCTTGGCTTCATAGTTATTCAATACTTGGTCAGGCAAGATCTATAAATTTAAAGGCAAAAGCTATTGATCCGATTAAAACATAGAAGGATTCATATAGTAAAATAATGCTTCAATAGTTGATATTGAGTAGTCAGAACACAGAGGGACCAAGGGCTAATAAAGTGTGCAAATCCAGAGCGCTTCTGTTTTGGATTAGTTTCTCATTTGTACTTATTTGATTCATAGCATGAGGTCAGTCCTTTTCCATTTCAATTCAATTTATTTCCATCATTTAAAGATTATCTAAATAGGACAGATAATTTTGAAGACTTAGGGAAATTATCCACCATTTGTGTGGGGCTGGAAGTTGCCCATTTAACATAGGAAGGACGGATTTTACAAGGTAAAGTGGTATTCAGCCAATTAATTGTGTAAATGTAATTATAAAACAATCAGATTAATTTGCTGATGCTGAGCCAGTGTCATTATTTTGTAGTCAGAGATCTTATATTGTATATTCCTTTTATAAAACAACAAGGCTTATTGTGGCTCTACATGTGGAAGTTAAAATAACATCATTTGATTTTTAAACAGGCTCATCACTAATGATCCCAGATAAGTGGTAATAATAATGATAGTAAGCAGTTTTTACATGTGTACTATGTGCCAAATATACTGTCATCATTCTTTAAAATGATTCTGGGATATAGGCATTATTATCCTATTTTATAGATAAGAAAACTTAAGATTAGATAGGTTAGTAACTCGTCAAAACTCAAGCAGTTATGAAATGATACAGCAGGGACTTAAATGCAACTCTGCTTTCAATGTCTGTGCTAATAACCACCACACTGTGGCATTGTTTCAACTTCTACCTTGAACTTCTCACTCTGGACAAAGCAGTCTGGACAGCTTTATGAGTAAGCAGCGTAGATGATTACTTATGCACAAAAGATGAAGTCTACTTCCTCTCAGTTCATCATTATAATTTCAGTCTTTTGGGTCACGCTGTTTTAGTCTTTGAGAATCCATTTATGTTTAAAATGCTATTACTTGTGGGAAGGGTCATTCATTTAGCCATTATCAGCTAACATCTTTATTATTAGTCAACTACATTGCATTAATTGCTAGACAGTTTGACTGCCCCAAGAGGGAAAATATTTATCCCGGACAAGACCTGGAGGTTGAGAGATCACCAGGAAATGTGTTAAGAGGAAGGAAATGTAGACTGGTAGGGAGGTTGTAGGCCAGAAATTTTACCTACTTCACAATTTGACTCAGATTCCTGTTTCAGGTCAGATTAGATACTTTTATAGCTAGAATGGCACTTACAGACCAAGCACTTCAATATTCTCATTTTATAGATTAGAAAATCGAGTCCAGAGATCATGCAGTGGAATAGACAGAGAGGTAGAATTACAATTTATAGATCAGATCTCTTTCCATTACAAAAGGCTGCCATATTAGGTTGTTGTCAAGTTATAACCTTTGAACCTTATGCATTCACTCTCCTTCTCTATTTTGGAGTCTGATCTATGAACCATTTTTTCCTCCCTTTCCTCATTGCATTCAGGGTTTCTTTGACATAAGACACAGTGAACTCCTCTTTAGTTCTTGTCTTTCCCCAGCCCTTTGTGAGGTATCAAATCCAAGTCCACTAATCTATAAATTTGACCTCAAGAACCATGCAAAAGAGAATCAGTTACTATCACACTTATAGGTCTAGAGAAAAGGATGCAGAGCTAAATTGCACAATGTTGTTTGAAACAATTCTAGTTGTATTAGAGATCTTGTCAGCAGTAAGAAAATGCACAAGCAGCAATTCCAGAAATGCTGAGTGGCTATCTGAAACTCACCTTTTCCAAAATCTTACCTTCCTCTAAAAGAATTCAAAATATTCTTTGTTCTCATTTTCTGGCAAGATTTTGATTTGGGATCTGAGTAGAAAACAGTGAATATATAGTAGTAGGAACTAAATACATAGAGAATCAGCTTTTGTTTTAGAAGCTATATATGGAAGCTTATGAAATCTTTTAACTGAGTAGTTTTGACTATCCACAAACAAACAGAAATCTCTCAACAGCCCAAATTATCATACGTGATTCTATTAATGACCAAACTTAATGTGTTGTGCAAATTCTACCAAATAAGTAATAAAGCTGATCCCCCAACCAATCATGATTCAGCTAATCAAGTTTCTAAATCCTGCTTCATTTACTTGGATACTAAAGCAAGACAGAAATTAATAGATTTAATGTCCTTCGAGGTTATGTGGAATTTGAAGCTATTGATGGAAATTTACTGATGAGTTCGTCAATGGGTCATTTGTCTGGGAAAGTGGTAGTCAGACAGATAATGAACTTTGCATCTACATCTGGTTCTCACTTTTGAGTCTAGCTTAAAATCAGAGTCACCAAATTGACCAAAGAGTTTAGTAGCTCATTGCCATTTTACATAGGTGGCTGACCTGTGCCAAGAAAGGGAGAGATGAATCTGATGTGGACTACAAAGTTTTTAAATATGCTTGCAACTGAATCTAATCTGATTCTTGAAGGAATATTTTGGATCTAGAGAACTGAGAAGAAAGGCTGCCTTAATACCAGTTAAACTCAGATGGTGACAGAAAATGTGCTCAAGTAGATTCTGATGTGTTTCCTTTGTCAAACTGAGTTCAATTATGGCTCAAATTAATTTGATAAAAATGCAAAATTTATTTTAAAACTTATTAGAAACAAAGGAGAATATACCTGTAAACCAACAGGTATTGGCGTACTTCTCAAAGACTTAAACAAATAACAAATACAACAAGCAGCCTGAAGACTTTACATTTTCTTTCCAGTTTGGTCTAACTTTTAGTTGGCATCTTGGATCTATTACTAAATGAGAAAATAAATCTGAGTCCCTAGCAGAGTTTACTACTGATAAAGAAGTATGTCTATAAAAAACTAATCTATGTAATATGTAATTAAGAGGTGGTGGTAGGCTGGGCACAGTGGCTCACGCCTGTAATCCAAGCACTTTGGGAGGCCGAGGTGGGTGGATCACAAGGTCAGGAGTTTGAGACCAGATTGGCTAACATGGTGAAACCCCATCTCTACTAAAAATACAAAATATTAGCCGGATGTGGTGGTGCACGTCTGCGATCCCCGCTACTCCCCGAGACTGAGGCAGGAGAATCACTTGAACCTGGGAGTTGGAGGTTGCAGGGAGCCAAGATGGCACCATTGCACTCCAACCTATGTGACAGAGCGAGACTCTGTCTCAAAAATTAAAGAGGTGGTGGTGTCAGAATCTTGCTGGTTTAGATTTATAATGGCATTCATTATTTTAAAATTTTATTTAGTTTTTTTGCTATATATCTATACGCATTAAATGCAAAATAATGATTTTGTGTTTACAAAATGTTTACAATTATATTTGTTATTCTTGTCAGCTGGAGAGTAGGAGACATGGGTACAGTAAGGTGAGTTATTGAGCTCATTAGTACAGTCATGGAGAAGTTCAAACAGTTTTTGTATCAGAATTTTTTCTTCCAATATTAATTATATTTTAATTACTGTGCTGAGAATAAACAAACTTTTCTTTAATTAAAGTCCACTTAGTTTCTAAGACTTCTTCCTTTCTCTATAAAATTGCCAAGTTTATTTAAGAAATTCCCATCAGCTTTCGAATCTCTGGGATATTCTTCAGGTATACAATAATGATTAAAAAGTAAAGCGCAGAAATGATAAATTATTGAGATGAATTAAAAAATAACCTTGACTCTGGTATTTTTAATCCATCTTTGAACTTGAATGCATCTTACTAGACTGATTAAAATAAACACATTTAGAATAGGAGGACAAGTCTTTAGATTCGGTTAGAACTAGTGAAAGCTTTCTGTGATTTTTTTGGAGACAGAATGTAATTGATTTAAGTAATGGGGAAGTGGTGGTAAAGAGAGGAAGTATGTCTTTATTCAAAATGGTTTTTTTAAATGAAATAAATAAATAAATAAATAAGTCGGCTATCAGACTTGGGAGTCATAGAGGATAACATTTATGAGTAGTACATATGGCAACCGTCTGTATTCACAGACATAACTTACTGTTTCATGAGGAGCTGACATCTACTACTTAAGTAAGAGGAGGTATTTCCACTTTGGCTATATTCATTAGAGCTAGGTGGGTGGTTATGTATCACCAAAAATTAAGGGGAAATATTCCTATGGAGAAACTGCTAACCTTGTTCTGTTGGTCTATTAGGTCACCTTCAAAGGCAGGGTGGCATTGCTACGGCCAGTGTGGCAAAATGAGGACACTAAGCAGAGAAACTAGTAAGCCTGTCGGTCTACCTGTTGAAAATACAGTTTTGTTTTGTTTTGTTTTGTTTTTGAGATGGTGTTGCGCTCTGTCACCTTGGTGGGAGTGCAGTGGTGTGATCTTGGCTCACTGCAACCTCTGTATCCTGGGTTCAAGCAATTCTCTTGCTTCAGCCTCCTGAGTAGCTTGGATTAGATGCACATGCCACCATGCCCTGCTAATTTTTGTATTCTTAGTACAGTCTGGGTTTCATCATGTTGACCAGGTTGGTCTCAAACTCCTGCCCTCAAGTGATCCATCTGCCTTGACCTCCCGAAATGCTGGGATTATGGGCATGAACCATTGCGCCAGGCAGAAAATACAGTTTCTGATTTTATATTTGTATGCACAGGAATGGATTTTCTGCTGAGAAATCCTTTACATTGTGCCATTGGAAACAGATTCAATAACTTAAATAACTTAGAATTTTTGTTTCGTGCTAGTGAAGAAAGGAACCTATATCATTCTGTCTTACCAAGGAAAACGGGGAAAGGTAATATTTCCAATAAACAGAGGACATTAGATAATTTTGGAAATAAGGAGTATATAGGTTAAACTGTTAGAAAAGAGAGAATAGTATAAATTAAGAAATGGACTTTTGATCTTTCAGATAAAATAATATAAATTAAGGGGTGAAATTTTGATCTTTCATGTTTGTTATAAACCAGGAACTTAATTATGTACATATATTTTTGCCTTTCTCTGCTTCCTTCTTCCCACCCTCCTTCTGTACTCCCTTTTCTCCCTCCCACATTCCCTCCCTCCCTTTCTTCCTTCCTTCCTTCCTTCCTTCCTTCCTTCCTTCCTTCCTTCCTTCCTTCCTTTATTTTGTGTTTTTTAAGGTAGGGGTGAGAAAAACATTGGAATATGAGTTGTCAAGAGAAAATAGATAACAGAGCAGACATAAAGTTTGCCTCCCATTTTATTTGACAGAAAAGAATAAAAGATGGTAAAGGAAGGTAATAACTATTGACCCTCAGTATTAACTTTGTTCTCTTGGGTAAGCACATAATTAGGCTGTTCTTTAAAATGCATATTATGTAGTTGGCAGCAGGCTCTAGCTTCAATCAGATAACTCCTTGTGTAGGCAGCTTTTAAAATGTACATCATAGACCAAAGGAACTTTTCTGGTCTATTGGGTAAATATGTATTAAAGTAATTTTTAAAATACTTATGTACTCAATAGGCTGTAAGTGGTCAATGGTTTAATGAACAGTCATACATTTTAAAAAGCATATTATTATTTATGCACTGACCTGAGTGAGTAAGTCTTTTAAAAATGACATATTCCTGTTGAGTGTGTACTTTTGCAGTAAAATCTTAAAAGTATTTCAGGAGAACAGGACCCAATTTTAAAAATACATTATCTCATCGTCCCTTCACCTCATTTTTCCTGCTTGCTCTTCCTCTTATGGGATGTATTTTAATAGTCTCATTTGATAGCCTCCCTGCTGGCCTAATTTCATTTTCATAGATTAAAACTGATTTACATTCTAATTGTAATTTTCATGTAGAATTTATTCTATGTTGATTCATAGTGTCTGGCACATAGTAGGCACTCAGTCTATAGCTACTGAATGGCTTGTTTTTATATTTTTGTGTCAATTTTGCAAGCAGACACTATAGCCTTGTGCCTACTATTTGCTGAGCATAGTGTAAGAAATCACTCAGAAGTTTTTCTCTTACACAAAGGTCTTATATAGATCCTTTATTTTTAAGTGTTCTACTTTCAGCTTTGTCGCTTATTAGCTGCCTCTGATTAATTGGCTCGCTCTCTCTGCATCAGTTTCCTCATCTACAAAGAGGAACAATAACTCCAATCTTGTAGATTTTTTAATGGGATCCATTGAAACTCTGTATGCAAAATACCCAGCACAATATGGGATGCCTGGTGAGCCCTCAGCAATGCCTTTTCTCCCTCCACCTGAATCCCCACCCAGAAACTTGGGAAATATTCATTTCTAGACAGCAGAAGTTTCCAAACTCCATGGTGCCCTAATCGTAAATATCAAGAAGAAAAAGTTAATAATTGAATACATAGGCATCATTCTCTGGTGTCAGGAGCGCAATTCTTCAATAATTTTCCAAGTCCCATTTCCAGACTAGGACTCCCTGTGGGCACTGATCTCTATCATCAGCACTATCCTGGGAATCCTAGAACCTTGTTGGCTCCTCTTGCCCTCCCCTCCCAGGGTGGTTCTACCCCAATGCTTGGGTTATTTTCTTCCCTTCTTCTAACATATCCCATGGGAGTTTTTTTGTTTGTTTGTTTGTTTGTTTGTTTGTTTGTTTTAAGTCAGACCTCAAGATCCCGTCTGAATTTCAGAAAATCCTACCAATAAACAAACTACCCTCCCAGAGTCAGGTTTTCTAAGAGCAAAAAGGGGTAATGATATCTGCTGCAGCACAACACAGTAAATAGGGTTTTGAGAATAAGCATTATTAACATGCTCACTGAGCTGCCTCAAATCCTATTTGGAGGGAGGCATGGTATAAATAAATAAACATGCTCCCTGTATCCTTACTGTCTGAGGTTTAGTGAGCTACTTCAATCTTGGAAAGGCATTAAAATTGCTGGTACATAATTGGATTTGTTTTGCTATTAGGGTGCAGATCTCTAATTTTTTTTCCATGTAGGCCACATTCATGAAGCAGAAGCAGTCTTATTGTGATAGAAATGCTACCAGCGATGTGACTCTTGGGGTCACCTGAAGGGTAGAGAAGGGGAAGCAAGGGATGCAAATCCTCGTGTTCCCACTTACTCTTAATGCATGCTTGTTTTTTCAGCAGATGCTGGGTAAATGGATAGGCTAGCAGTTCTAGGGGTCATTGTTATTGCGCTGGCAAAGGCTGTCTATACTTTACATCCTCCGTAGTCTGGGATTAGAAGGCTTTCACTTGTTAAATGACCTGGTTTGAAATGCAAATCTGATCTGTAACTTACTTTTACCTATTGTAACATTATTTCTATATATTTGGCCTGGTAGGCTGTTCTAAAATGTGTTGCATAGCTATACATGACTGTTTTTAATAATAAATTATTATTTTTTAAACCATCAGCAGCTGAAAGCAGTTTTCCCTTCCCAGTAGAAATGGAGAGATAAAGGAAAGTTAGGAAGTTTTCCAAAAGGGTATTTAAAGGGATAATTAGAACTATCTGAAAAAAGGCGATGTACTGGATATATCTTTTTAGAGACAAACTTGGTTCTAAACACAACTTTGGGGCATATATAAGCCTTTGGACAAAGAGAACAGGCAGAGGTTTGAGGGGGACATCTAGTTTCAAGGCCAGATGATGGAAGATTTAAAGGGAAAGAGTGAACACAAATTTAGAAGAAAGCCTCAAGTTTAGGCTCTGATTCTTCAGTAGAGGGAGTCCAATTTAATTAGTTGAAATATAGTTCAGTTTAGAGATAACTGGGAAGACATAGCCTGCCCTGTTTGTTAATAGAACAGCTTATCTCCTTCAAGGTAACTGAGAGAACAGATATCAGAGAAATTCGGTGAAAAATGTACCCCTACAGCAATAGACATTGATATAACTGAAACTTTTCTCAGTGTAACTTCAGAGGCTCTTGCTTCAGGATAATAAAAAGGTTTTCCCAGAGTACTCATTGAAAGATGGGGGTTGAGGTGGTGAGGAGTTAACATGCATAGCATAGATATTGTTTAAAAGTAGGGGCGTGTAAAAGGGACCTAAGAGAAGGTACAGAGAAGGTTGTTTTACAAGAAAGGAGGGAGTATACCTGAGGCAAGCATATTAAATGATAAGCAGGGATGACCCAGATGCACTCAAAATCTATAATCTCAGATAAGAAAGGTGGTTCTAGAATCAAGACCTAGAGGTCACTGATAGCCCTAGGGAAACCAAGATTTTTAAGATAAATGTGAACAAAATAGCAAAAATGTGGAGACCTGTTTGTCAGTGGAATACTGATAGCCATACTTCAACACAGCTGGCTGAAGGAATCCTTAGGGAAAGGGAAAATCTGAACGTACAATTTGTACAATGTACACATTACAACCTCAACACCCTTCGTGGCCATTTTTGGAGCAATCTTTCTTGTCCTTTCTATTCATTTAGAACATCATCTTTTTGTTTTGTTTACCTTCTCTTGCATACTTTTATTTTAATTTTTATATTAAAATTGATTAGTTTAGGTCAGGGGTTCTCAACCAGAATCACCTGCAAGGCTTTTTAATCCAAAATAGTTGAAGTTTGAGGTTGGAACATGTATATATTTATAAAACTTCCTAGATCATTTGGATATGTAGCTTCTGTGGGTCAGAAGTCCAGGCATGGCTAGCGGGTCATTACTAAGGCTCAAATTAAAGTGTCAGTGGTCTATAGTCTCATCTGAGGTTTGACTGAAGAAGGATTTGCTTCCAAGCTCACATAGCTTTTGGCAACATTTAATTCCTTGAGGGTAGTTGGATTGAGGGCCTCCATTTTTTGCTGATCATTGATGTCGGACTGCCCTCAGTTTCTTGGTCATGTATTTCTTTCCAACATGGCTTCTCACCCTTTCAAAACCAGCAAGGAAGAAGGACTCGCTTCCCAAGATGAGCATAACCATGTGGTTTAATGTAATCATGTACTTATAATCCCATGCATCCCATCACCTTTGCTGTATTCAACTAGTTAGAAGCAAGGCACAGGTCCTACTCACACTCAAAAGGAGGGCTAATCAAAGGTGTAAATATCAGAAAGCAGGAACATGGGTGTCATCTTAGAGTTTGTCTACCATACCTGTCATCTAAAATCCTTACAATGCCTTTAATTTTAATTGCTAAGAAATGTGTGAAGGATTTTAATGTATTCATTCAACAGATATTTCATATGCCAGGCACTATCCTTAGATACTGTTCTTGCCTTTTGTAATGTATCTATAAACAATTATAATAAAATATAGTAAACTCTGTAAGAAACATGGGGAGAGTCTAGGCATGTCTGATGTTGATGGATTGATTTTTATCATTAAATTTGGACAAGGTTCTAGGACAGACTATTAAAAGGATGGTTCAGTACACTGTGAATGAAAAACAGCATTTACCAAGAACATCAAAGGTTAGTAGAAAACCATGTTAGGTCACACTGGCCTCATTTGTTTTTCCCACAGGAAGGTTTGTCAGGATAATACGGTAAGCTTAGAATATTTGGACCAAAATATTTGGAAAGAGGTTCTTGTTGTGTTCATCTGAAAGTAGTGGAGAAATATGAACCAGAATCTAGTATAATACAACTAAAGAAATGAACAACTGTGGAAGAAACATGCTCTGAGATACTAATCAGCACCGCTCAATCAATGAACCCATAAGAACCTGGAGGAAAATATTATTGTCAGTGACATGGCTCTATCCTTGTCTTGCTTCTCTAGGGAACTCTCATGGATGAAGTGGACGAATACAGGGGTGGCACAGAAGCAGAGATGAGCAGTGACTACAAATGATGTGAGAATCAAAATAAAACCTGGTGATAAGTGGTGACAATAAATCAATTCCAATAGAATAGGTGTTTCTAGTGATCAATAGAACATTCTTGTGTTAGGGCCAAAGTTGGCAGCAAGTATACATTTATAAAACATGGCATGTCAATTTAGAAATTTTAGGTTATTCACATTAAAGGTGGGCTATTTTTGTGATATAGATTCCACAAAGAACAGTTCAAATAACACATCGTCAAAGTGTATTTACTGAAACACAGCATCTATATTGAGAGAAAATAGTTTTGATCTGCTAGTTTCTGAGATTTCATTTGAAGGATTTCACCTGTTTTAGGGATGACTTTTAAAAGCAGCTCTGAGCTAGGTGCGGTGGCTCATGCCTGTAATTCCAGCACTTGGAAGGCTGAGGTGGGCAGATCACCTGAGGTTAGGAAGTCAAGACCAGCCTGACCAACATGGAGAAATCTTGTCTCTACTAAAAATAGAAAATTAGCCGGGCATGTTGGTGCATGCCTGTAGTCCCAGCTACTCGGGAGGCTGAGGCAGGAAAATCACTTGAACCCAGGGGACAGAGGTTGCAGTGAGCCGAAATCGTGCCGTTGCACTACAGCCTGGTGAACAAGAGCAAAACTCCGTCCAAAAAAAAAAAAAAAAGAAAGAAAAAAAAGCAGCTCTACTGTAGCATGTTCAGAGGGCCACAAGAAAATAGGTTAAGAAATGAAGGGTTGGGCCTGGAATAGGGTCTCTTAGAAGGGAATTTACTTGAAGTATTTGAAAGACCATCTTGGGTGAAGTGAATTGAATTTGTTTTAAATAGCTCCACTGGAAAGACGTGAGACCAATTTTGGAAGTTGCCATGAGACTAATTTTGGAGTGATTTCTTATGCTCTGAATTCTCTAAAGTTGAAACAGGTTGCTTCGGAAAGTGAGTTTACTGTCACTAAGTGGGTGGAATCATGTGCCATCAAGCTTGATAGTGTGTTGCTGATTAGTTTAGGAATTGGATATGTAGTTGGGCTAAAGAACTAAGTATATGAAGTCCTTTCTAAAACCATGATTAGCAGTTTCACTGCACTATCATCTGTGGAGTTTTTAAAAGGTCATATACATCTAACTTCTTCTCCAGCCCCATTGAATAATCAATGATAATTTTTCTATACTATTTCTATAAAATTATATCCAGTATTTAAAAAACTTCTTAGGGTAATTTGCAGGCCAGTGAGTTAGCTGGAGAGACTTTGAAAGAACATTTAAAAAATATCTTACACTAAAACATACATCAACTATTTTATTGCTTTTTCCCCTCATTTACTTTGGTGATAAACATTGTGTTATCATATGTTGACTCCAATTCTTTCCAACAGAATACTGTAATGTGACAGCCATTTAAACAAAGAGGTTTGAATTGAGAAGAAAAATAACAACTACTCGTCTAAGAGAAAGGAAAAGGGAATTCAGAAGGTTATAGATGAAGATATGTTGAGGACGAACTTCCTTTCCTTATACCTATCGCCAGGAAACACTTAGAACAATGTTGTTAGTTAAGCAAAATAGAGATGTGCCGATTTTCCAGGATCTATAATTTGTCAACTAATCTAATGTTCTTGCAACTGCCTTCCCTGTGCCATCAGGGCACAGAAATGATAATGTACTTCATTGTCTCTACTTTAGTTTAATTTAGGTCTTCTCCCTGCTTTCCCCTTCTGCAAAGATGACTTACATGATCATGACAGCATTCATATGTGAAAGACTAGAAGAAACAAAATTTTTAATGATGACAACCTATAAAGAATCAAAGCACTTTAAGAAATCTGAAAAATTAAGAACAGCTTTTATGCAATAAGGACTATGCAAATTATGTAAAAACTTCTGACATTTAGAACTTTTACAAAATTAGAAAGCCTCATAAACTACTATCAATCAAATCATCATACTTAGAATTAAAAGAGAAACTAGAAATCATCTCCATCGATCACACTATTATATCCTTTTCCTAGATGAAATGGAAAGCTTTCTTGATGAAGTAAGTACTGCTTTATTTATATTCTGAGGTGTAGATTCCTTATCTCCTGGTGGATTGGCTTAAACAAGTCACTACCAACTACTTTAGCACTAATCTAGTCATTACCCTTTGTTTTATAAATGAGGAAACAGAGATGCCTTAACATTCTTCAAATAAAGGTTTATTGAAGTATCTGGCACCTATGTAAAAGTTAACTAGACCATTTTGTCATTGTCCAAGGGTTTTGGGGGAAGAAGTGAGGTATTATTTCCTCTCTCGGCTATTTGGAAAAGAGGAAAGTTAGCCTTCTGTTTGAAACTGATTTGCTCATCGACCCACCATCTTTTCAATTAATTTCAAATTTAAATTGTAGTTTAACTTTCAGTTGATGCATTCTCAATGCAATCTATGTTAATGTGCTCTATTAAACAACCATGTATCACATTTACAAATACTCTTGTATATCTTGTTACTACATTGTTTCATACACCCAGTTGAGTCCTTGGAAACTCAAATAATCATATGACTAAAAAATAAAAAAACATATATCTTGACCCCAAATTGTAAAGGACCTTAAAAAATGCTTGGGAGTGAATTACAATGTACCATGTAACAAAATTAGTCCAATGCAACTTACATCACTTTTAAGATAAATTTATAGCTTAGTGTATCTATCAGAATACAACAAGGAATAAAAAGTAAGTAAGCGGCTGGGTGCAGAGGCTCACGCCTGTAATCCCAGCACTTTGGGAGGCTGAGGCAGGTGGATCATGAGGTCAGGAGTTTGAGACTAGCCTGGAGAACATGGTGAAACTCCGTCTCTACTAAAAATACAGAAATTAGCCTGGCATGGTGGCATGCACCTGTAGTCCCAGCTACTTGGAAAGCTAAGGTAGGAGAATTGCTTGAACCCGGGAGGTGGAGGTTGTAGTGAGCAGAGATTGTGCCACTGCACTCCAGCCTGGGCAACAGAGTGAGATTCTGTCTCAAACAAACAAACAAAAAAATTAGAAATGCTGTTTTCTCAAGAAGATAGAAGGATGATAAATATAAACCTAAGGAAATAGGAATAAAAGAAATAATGAATATAAAAAGCATAAATCATCCTATCTAGGGAAGAATATCTAAATAGATGATTAGCAAGATCAATTAATTATTAAGGTAAGAAAATTTAAAAAACTGATAGATTTCTGGCAAGACCGATGGAAAAAAAAGATATGGAAGATATGGAATCAGAAAGGACAAGAGCTACAGATAAAAATATTTCAACTCACAGATTAATGCCAGCAAATTTGGGACTTTTGAGAAAACACACACATTTCTGGAAAAAAAATATACTGATCAGTATTGGCCCAAGAAGATACAGACATTCTAATTAAACATAGAAGGGTTCAATGGAATAATTTCTATTAGATTACTTAAAATTATAATAAGAATCCCCACTATTTCTCCATCTCTTAAAAGTACCCGAGATAGATAGTTTTATAAGGAAGCCCTACCCAATTTTCAATAAATACATCATTTTTCTCTTAAACATCTTGTTTTACAGATTAAAAAAAATACAGTTGCTCAAATCATTTGGAATGTAGTCTAATCTTAAAACCAAAACCAGATGAGAGCAATATAAGAAAAGCTAATTATTGGCCATTTTTACTTATCAAAATAGAGATATGAAATCTATATAAAATGCTAGCTAGAAACACCTAATAGTGTAATATATCAAGATCAAGTAGGATTTTTGTCAAGAAGGGAATACAAGATGGTTTGAAATTGGAAAATCTGTTGATATGGTTCACTACCTCTCCATAGGAAAGGCAAAAATTTGTATGACCTAAATGGATGTAGAAAAAGCATTTGAAAGTTTCATGTTTTCTGACGATAACGTGAGGGCAATATTTAAAAAGCATTTGATAAAGTTCAGTGTCTACTTATGGTAATGTGGGGATGAAATTCAATATCTATTTATGATAATGTAATTTATGCACAGTTAGGATTTTTCTGAGAAAATTTAACTAAAGCTTGGGACCTGAGTTAAAAGAGCAATCCTTATAAGTCAATTTGTGACTGATTAGCAAGAGAGAATTCCAGGGAGATTCACTTCCCTGCAAGTATGTGTTTATCTCCAAAGGGGTGATGTGACTGGAAGGCATGGAAACATTGCTGGATTGTAAAGCTGGAGATACCTTTCTTATCTTTTCCTTAGATTTATTTCCATTACAAAAAGTGAGGATCCAGGATTCTTCTCAATAAGTTTGCAAGGAGATGCTCTCATGGGAAGTGGCAAAGCATGCATGTAAGCATTCAGAGATGTATTTTTAAGGCTCCTTGCCTACCGAAGTTCCCCTAACATGTTGGAAAATATATAGCTCTCATCGTGCCACCTTCGAGAGTTATGAATTGAGACAAAGGGGACTAGAGTGCTTTTTATTATGTAAGTATAATAATTAACTTGCTATGCTCCAGAAGCCTGTGTTGGCATTTACAAAAATATTAATAAATACAGATATTAAAAATGCCCCAGATAAAAACTCTCAGATAACCAGGACTAAAATGGGACTCCCTTTATCCAGAAAAGGTTAGCTACCAAAACCCAACACTGATCATTGGATCCAATGGAGAAGACTTAGAATCATCCTGTCTAAGCCTTAGAATAGAGCAAGAATGTCTATCTTTGCTGCTATTCAATTCAACAATGCAGTTAAAATTTACCAATGCAGTAATAATTTACCAACACTATTTTAGTTTCTTTATATGCATTAAATTATTTAATAATCACAAGAACCTGTGATGAGGTCCTATCACTAGCTCCATAATTCCGAGGAAAATATTTGGGACTCAGAGATGTCAAGTATCTTGCTCAAGGTTATACAGCTAATAAGCATCAGGGTCAGGAAATTTGGCTGCTGAGTCTCCACTCATAATACTACCTTACAGAAAAGATTCAAAAAATGGAAGAGATGGGACTAAACTGTTATTTTCATCAATAACAAACTATTAGAAAATGAGATAGCTTGGCAAATTTCTAGGATATAGAATCAATATACAAAAACCAATATACAAAACTCAATAGTATTCCTTTTTAATAGTAGCAATCAGAGGATGTAACATATAATATCAATTATAATAGTAATGAATATTTAGGAAGTGGTTGCTAAGTTAAAAAATGGCTATATAATATATTCATGAATGAGAAAGTTTAACATCATAAAGATGTTAGTTCTTCCCAAATTAAACTTTAAACGTTATGAATTTTTTTCAAAATCCCACTGAGAATGGAGTAAAATAACCCTAAAATTTATAGAAGACTGTTTCTGACTGGTTAAGACCTTTTACACCCACAAAAGTAAAAGAGGGAGAAACTTACCTGACTAGATAATAAGATACTGTTTTACTGCATAATTAAATGAGCATATTATGTGTGTGCATGTATACATACATATGAGACAGTCATGAGTATGTGTGTGTATATATATACACATATATATGCATATATACATGGACAGTAGTAGTGGCTTCATAACTGGGTGAGAAAAAGATTATTAATAAATGCCGTTTGGAAATGGGTTTCATTCTCCCACTATAAAAACTTAAAATCAAAATTGAATAAAAGGCTAGAAATAGAAGGAAATGTTATACAGTTATTAGAACAAAATTCAGAAGAATATAATTATGACCTTCGGTCTGTGGAAGATTTCTTAAACAAGAAAGAAAAAAAGCATGCATCACAAACACAGAAAGATAGATGGATTTGATGATAGTAACCTTAAATACTTCTGTTTAACAATGGATACCATATGTAAACATTAAAAAGCAAGCTTATAACTGGAGGAATATGATTGTTAAATAGGTGAATAAAAAGGATTAACAGCTTAAAAGTATAAAGAATTCCTGCAAATCAGGAAGAAACTGTCAAGTAACCCAATACAGAAGTGACCAAATGATATGAGTAGATAATTTTCAGGGGGAAAACTTAAATGGCTAGTCATTTCATAGAGAAGTGCTCACATTTATCAGTAATCAGACAATGAAAAATTAAAATGAGACATAATTTTTTGCACTCATCAGAGGAGTAAAACTTAAAAAGTCAGATAGCATCCAGTGCTAGTGAGCACATTACTGGAAAAAAATGATATTGCGGCAACCATTCAGGAGACCAATTTGAACATTTAGTGAAATCAAGTATGCATAATCTCCTGTCCAGAAGGTATTAATACATATCCCAGAGAAGTTCTTAGATTAGTACCCAAATAAGCATGGATAGAAATATCTATCAGACAACTATTTTTTAATTGTAATGGTGAAGAGTTGGAAACAATGGAAATATTCAATTAATGTCCAACTAAACATTATGTGCACAAAAATAAAATAGCACAGTTAAAATGTATGAACTAGACTATAAGTATCAATATGGATCAATCTGAGATGCCTAATATTTTTTGGGAAAAGTGAGCAAAATTAGATATTAGTACCATCTGGGTAAATACCAACTCAAGTTTGGGTGCTTAGAATGAGAAAGGGAATAGAATGAGATATTGGGTTGTGAAGATGAAGAGAATGAAAACACACACAAAATGAAGACATTCATTGATAATTGAAAATAACATGTCACAAACTAATATTTTATAAATCTAAAAAAAGAAGGCAAAAACTCTCACAGAGCCTACTGTCTCCAAAAGTTTGCAGACTTTAGAGCATCATTTTATAAATAAATCCTTTTCTTCTCCATTACCTTCATGACTGTGAAAAAGCAGCCATATCATCATAGTAGCAATATCCTTTCCTTCTAGCAATGTACTCACTAGCACTGGGTACTATTTGATTTTTAAAGTTTTACTCTTCTGATGAATGCACAAAATTATGTCTCATTTAATTTTCCTCTCTTGAATCAAGGAAATAGAAAAATCACATTCTAGATATGGTCTTGGAGGACTTTAGCTTCGAGGATATGTAGATCAAGGGTTTAGAAAGCTTTCACATTAGCTAGAAGAAGAAAAATAACCAAAATTCAAGAAGAGACAATAATATTCCAAACCCCAGTTATAATAATTGAACTGAATCCAGGAACATTTCAAAATTGATATAAAATCAAATTTAAATTATTGGGACTAGATACTAGATGGAGGTCTATAGGTGGTAAAATAAAGACATTGAAAATCAGTAAAGCTACAGTCTGGATTATGGAGGGGATAGTAGCAAGAGCGGGAGAAAGAGATAAATGTCTGCATAGATCAAATGGGGTGAATAGAGAGGGAAAGGATAAGTAATATAAAAATATATAATGTATAAAAGTAGATAAGCTATTTTTGTAAACCCATACTGAAGCCAATTTGAGTGAAGCTTCTTCCTTCCATCTGGCTTGTTGATTTAGGAAACTCCAATAAGGGAGTTACTTCTAAGAAATCTGCTTTTAAACTTTGTAACCTCTAACACATCGTAACCTATTACAAGGATCACTCTTGCACCTTGACAAAGACTCTTTCCTTGACCAAAGTTTCAACAGGCTCTTCAGAGCCCTCTTTTCAACTCAACTTTGTCCTTGGGGATTGTCTTTGGCATCATGAGTCCAGTTTCAGCAAAAATCCAGTAAGTTGGTTTACCAAGAATCCTCCCACCATTGATACATGATCACCTTGACCTGACTTCAGCAAGAATCCTGTTAAGTTAGTCTAACATGGGTCTCCATAAACTTAACGTCTCCTCCTAGTAGTAATTTTCCATTTACTGACCCTCCTCATTCTGCTCATTCTCTGTAATCCCAGCTGTCTTGTTGTATTTGGAGTCGAGCCTAATCTTTCTCCCCTAGTGCGATAGTCTTAGCAGCTATTGCAATAGTCCTAAAAATGCGTGCCTTACTGTTTTGACAAATGTCAGAATAATTTTTTCATTAATACCTTAAAACAAAACTTCAATGATAAAGGGTAATCATGGGAAGTGAAGGTAGGGTGATTTGGGATTGCAGGGGATAAGGTTTTACTTATCTCAATGGAGGCAAGATATCTAACAAATTCCCAGGAAATTCCTCTTTTTAAGTGGCATCACTATTAGACATATATACCGTGACTATAAGGAAATGCAAATCATATAAAACACAGGTACAATTGTATCTCTTTGGACCTCTGGAGGAAGATGTATAGGCACAATGATTGGGAATAGAAGACATTTTTCTTTTATCCCTCTGTATCAGGACCGTATGCTATCAATAGTTAGATGCTGATCACAGTGATTTGTATCCCCATATTTGAAATGATAATGGGCTCTTAAGAGAATGCAGCTTTTGAAGCAGTTATGAAGAAACCTGCCTCCTCAGTCATCTCCAGAGGTTTTCTTCAACCTTTCCTATAGGGCTGTGGCTTGTTGACAGGGAGTCTGAAAACAAAAGGATAACAGTGAAAGATTCTGCCTCTTATTGTCGTGTTTCTGGACATTTTCCTCTCTGGGAGATCCGTTTTTTTAAGCTCTACTGATGGAGTGAAGGATTTTGCTCTCTGAAAAGGCTGCCCACCCTCTGGCCAGATGTAAGTGCCTATTCATATTGCACCCCCTCTGGAGGTGACGAGAAAAGTAAACACTTCCGCCTACTGAGTCTGGTTTATGTGATTGATGCTGGGACTTCCAATTTCCAGGACAAACGATGCATTAGTGGAAATGGGCACACAGGAAAGCTCAGTGCCAATGAGTTAAGTGCCCATAGCTGTACTCAGTGAACAGTTTGCTGATCTCAATTGTAGGCAATTAACAGTGATTAGCAAGTGCGTGCTTGGTGGGTGGCACAATGAGATTCTTCTTGATGATGAGACAAACTCACAAACAACCCAGAGAGATACTGCCATGAAAATGCAACCGAAAAGCTCAATAACTGTGCAAGAGCATCTGACCAAAGCAGGACTCTTGTGAATGTTTTAATTTCTCTTAAACCTCTCATTAACTCTCAAACAATCCGGTAATATGTGGGGAGGGCCAGATACTTATTTAGAATGAGACACTCTTAAAGCTTCCTGAGTTAGAGGAATTAGAATGAGAAGAAATAAATCCCTACAAAATTGTGCAACCCTGGGGAGTTCAACTATTTCTTACTTATTTTGTTATTTCCTTCTGATCTAATACTGTGTCTTGAACCTAGGAGATTTCAGTAAGTGTTGAGGAAAGTGAGTTGGAATGAGGTCTCCTGCCAGCTACTGATGATCACATTAGCCTCTTCTTGCTTCTTGTCCCTTTCACTATTTTCTTTTGTTACTATCTTTTTTTTTTTTTTTTTTTTTTTTTTTTTTTT